>NC_138372.1:56841313-56870698 GCF_054177405.1 Leptonychotes weddellii
AACAAATAATCCAATCAAGAAATGGGCTGAAGACATGAACAGACATTTTTCCAAAGAAGACATCCAAATGGCCAACAGACACATGAAAAAGTGCTCAACATCACTCGGCATCAGGAAAATCCAAAACAAATGAGATACCACCTCACACCAGTCAGAATGGCTAAAATTAACAAATCAGGAAATGACAGATGTTGGCAAGAATGTGGAGAAAGGGGAACCATCCTACACTGTTGGTGGGAATGCAAGCTCGTGCAGTCACTCTGGAAAACAGTATGGAGGTTCCTCAAAAAGTTGAAAATAGAGCTACCATTCAACCCAGCAATTGCACTACTGGGTATTTACCCCAAAGACACAAATGTAGTGATCTGAAGGGGTACGTGCAACCCAATGTTTATAGCAGCAATGTCCACAATAGCCAAACTATGGAAAGAGCCAAGATGTCCATCAACAGATGAATGGATAAAGAAGTTGTGGTATATATATATATGATGGAATATTATGCAGCCATCAAAAAAAAAAAGAAATCTTGCCATTTGCAATGACATGGATGGAACTAGAGGGTATTATGCTAAGCGAAATAAGTCGATCAGAGAAAGACATGTATCATATGATCTCACTGATATGAGGAATTCTTAATCTCAGGAAACAAACTGAGGGTTCTAGAGGGGAGGGGGGGGAGGGATGGGTTAGCCCGGTGATGGGTATTAAAGAGGGCACATATTGAATGGAGCACTGGGTGTTATATGCGAACAATGAATCATGGAACATACATCAAAAAAGAAAAAAAAAAAGAATGAAGTAATGCAATATTGGTTATAAATTCCAAAATATTATATACAATATAATATCTCTTATACAATTAAAAGAAATTTAAATGAAAATATTCTTTTAAAGGAATACATATATGTGTTAAAACAATATGTTAAAACATCAAATAAATTATTAAAAACAAGATGCAGGAGAATAGCTTGGAGGGGATGGGGGCAGAGATATGGATTAGAACAGAAGGACACAGAAAAGTATATGTTAAAGGGATTGGCATGACCTTGTAAGATAATTGAAAAAAATCTAAAAAATTGTTGGAATTAATTAGCATTTACAAGGTTAGTAGATTAAAAAAATCTATAAACAAAAATCAATTAGGTTTTATACTGGCAACAAAGTTAGAAAATGATATTTTTAAAAAATACCACTTAGCACAGTACAAAAATATGACATACAGAGGAAGATGTGCAAGATCTTTATAGAAAAAATACAAACTTTACTGAAAAACAATAAAAAGACTCTAAATAAATGGAAAGACATACTGTGGTCATGGATTGGAAAAATCATTATTTTTAAGATGTCAGTTCTCTCCAATTGATCTACAGTCTCAAAGCAATCCTAGTCAAAATCTTAAACGACTCTGTGTGTGTGTGTCTGTGTGTCTGTGTGTGTGTGTTTGTGTGAGCACGTACATGTGTGAATGCACAAATGCAGGAGTAGAATAGCATATTCAATGTGTATGGAAATTCATAGTGCCAATAATAGTCAAGATCTACCAAAAATGAAAATGTATTATAAAGCTATAAATAAGATTATATAGGATTATTGCTTAAGGAGTTAATTATATGTTAAGAGATGATGCAAAAAAATACAAGCTCTTCAACTTCTGTCTTATTTCTATATGCTCTTTAGTGTATCTTGATTTTTCATATGGCATTCAGCTATTTTCCTGTTTAATAATGATTAAACAAGTAAGACAAAAAGTGTTGATGGATTATCAACTTAAAAGGAAGTTATGCTGTAGGACTCTGTCCCTGTGCTTTTTACATTTAATATTCTTAATAAACAACACGAAATGATGAAAGTCTTAGGTTTCAAAATTATCTCAATAACTATTTTCTTTAAATTTGCATATACTTTGCATTTTATAAAACACATTTTATAGACATTATTATATTTAATCTTCATAGTAAACCTGTGAAATAGAGAATGTAATTTTGGGTGGAATAAGTTGGAATCCATTATTGCTTAAAGCCAACAGGATTTAAAGGCCTGATTTAATTTAATTTATTTATTTTTAAAGACTTTATTAATCTATTTGACAGGGAGAGAGAGAGAAGAACACAAGCAGGGGAATGGCAGGCAGAGGGAGACCCAGGCTCCATCCCAGGACCCTGGGATCATGACCTGAGCCAAAGGCAGATGCTTAACCAACTGAGCCACCCAGGTGCCCCAGGTCTCAATTAATTTTAAAAAATGACTTATGAAAACATGGATGGAGGGGATCTAGTTTAATGGCAGTTTTTAAATGGAGTTGAAAAGGAGTTTTAATATGAGAAAAGATAATACTAAGCAGAAAGGAAAATGTTTTAGTCTGTTTAATAGTAGCAAAACAATTTCAAGGGAAGTGATGGCAAGTTGTACTCTGCATTGGTCAGGTAATACTAGGAATCTGTGTTCAGTTCTAGGTACCATATTTTGAAAGACATTAATAAACTAGAGAACATCTGCTGAGGAAAGACCAAGATGATTAAAAAGTTAAAACTGTCATGAAAGGAATGGTTGAGATTCACCTAGAACATGAAAGCTCTCATCAAATATTTTAAAAAGCATCCTGTAAAAAAAAAGAATTATTTAAAAAAAAAACTAAGAAAAAATAAAAAAAGTTGGCTCAGAGAATAGATATATGGCCAACAGATGAAAATTATAGGAGAGCATATGTCAACTAAGTATAGGAAGAACTTTTCTCATAATTCAAAATGTTCTACTTAACCTCAAGGTTTGGTGTTGTGCAGATTATATTCCAGCTAAGTGCCTGATTTTTTATTCTTATTTATTGAGGCATACATAATCTGCATAGAATCTGGACTGATCTTAGTGGAGTTTTAAAAAAATTTTTTTAAAGATTTAGTTGTTTATTTTAGAGATGGGGGAGGGGCTGAAGGAGAGGGAGAGAGAGTCTTATGCAGAC
Organism: Leptonychotes weddellii; assembly: GCF_054177405.1. Taxonomy (NCBI): domain Eukaryota; kingdom Metazoa; phylum Chordata; class Mammalia; order Carnivora; family Phocidae; genus Leptonychotes; species Leptonychotes weddellii. The sequence goes on from NC_138372.1 coordinate 56,844,270, forward strand.
TCCTTGCAGAGCCCCAACACAGGGCTCAATCCCACCACCCTGAGATCACAACCTGAGCCAAAACAAAGAGTAGGATGTTTAACTGACCGTGCCACACAGGTGCCCCTTTTTAAAATGTTCATGAAGGTAAACCACCATCCAGATCAAGACAGAACCCCAGAGATAAGGGCTATGCGGTCATGGAGTTTACAATCTAGAGAAGACAAACATTAGAGAAAAACAATATAGTGTGGAAATGGGGAAGTCCTGAAGGTGCTCTAAGAGCATCTAATGGGGAATGGAACCTAATCTAGAGGTAAGGGGAAATATCTCAAGGGTGTGACATTTAAACAGACTGGATATGAGAAGTTAACCTGACAAAGGATGAGTTTATTGGTAAATTTTCTGTAAGGGGTACAGTATGTGCAAAGTTCCACCGTTCAAAAAGCAATAGAGCATGGAGTATTCAGGAACCAGAGACAACTATGAAGGGAAACAATAAAAATTCAGATAAGCAGTCACCAAGGAACTGCATTGTTTTCCTTTTAGCTGATCCAAAATAGCTTCTATCATCTTCATATAATATTGATGAGAAATAAACCAACGGACTTGAACAAACAAACAAAAGAATATGGTAATTTTTCTCCTCCTATCTGAGTTTCCCAGAACCTTATGTTTAGGCCAAAGGCCCCTTCCTAACTCTGTCCTCTTAATTTCAGCCCAGGCTTCCTGTGTTTTATTACTTAGATCTCATGGTCTTCTTAGATCTCCTGATCTTTCCAGTTGCTTATTATATAAATATTTCTCTTGAGATTCAGTATATTTTAAGGCAAAAGACTTGACTCTTACTTCCTCAAGGATGAGAAAGAAGATGAAAGAAGCAACTAATACTTTGTTAGGAAGCATCTTCATGGAATAAAAATTATTAAATTATATCATGTGTCCCAATCTAGAAAAAAAGTCTCATCAAATGCTATTAAGTATAAAACAAAAAGCCCTCATTAAGAAAAATATTAATAATTACTATAAATTAAAACTTCAAAATTTGGGGGTAATCTTTTCAATTATATCCATGTTTTTTTGTGGCATCTCCTGACTATAAATTTCTGTAAATTGTAATAATAGCTAAAATTCATTGAAAACTTACTCTGTTCTAAGATCTTTACATGTATTTATTTATGTAATTCTTACAACAACATATGAGGTAGCTACTATTACTATGACCATTTAACAGATGAGGAAATTGCCCAGAGTCACATGGCTAGTAAGAAACAGAGTCTAACCCAGGTAATCTGGCTTCAGGTCCTCCAGCCCTAAAGGAGTGCTTATTAATGATGAAGATGAAAAAATTGTAACTGTAAGAAATACCTGGTTGGCAGAGATTCTCCTATACATCATTGAGGCCACTCACAGACAGAGTACTGGTAGAGTGCCATATATCTTTTCTTGCCTAAATAAGCCCCATAAAGAATTTCTAGAAAAGGTAAAAGTCCAAATCCCCTTTCTCAACAAACCTGTATTTCTCAACATAGAAGAATGATATTTAGAAAATACCATGAAGCCCCATAGGATCTGAGGCAAGAGGAGAGTTACTGTTCTCATAGCCATGAGGAATCTGAAAGAGTAAGGTTGGTCATAGGATTTCTACCTCTGTCTTTGCTACCTTGCTTCCTTTTGATTAGTTCCATCTCTCTCTTCAACCCCTCCCCTCCCCAACCCTGGGTGCCTAGTGTGCTTGACTGCCTAAAGCACCTTTCCAACCCTCTCCCAACGCTGAACCACTAACCTGCCAAGCTATCCTGTGTATTAACTAGTGAGCCAATAATCTTTTCTATCCTTGCTGTAATGTAATAATAAAAGCATTAGATTTGGAGTCAGAGGCTTCCATCTGCCATTAGCCATATGACCCTGAGCAAGTTGTATAATTTCTCTGAGCCTCAGTTCCTCATTGCTAATAGGAAAATGACAATGGCCCACAGAATTGTCTATAAAGAACTTTGTAAATTATAAAGTACTAGGGGATATACTAAATTATTGACATGTGAATTAAAAAACTCTTTAAGGGAGTTTTATTTCTGGATATAATGTTTTAACCCATAGGGTGAATTTTTATGATAATGTCAGGTGATGCAGGTAACTGATACATACAGGAGTTAATTTGGGAGCCGAGAGGATCTTTCTATGTCCTTTAAACAAACATCAAAAGCAGGTGTCTTGTCTTCCCACATAACTCCGTATAGTAGTCAGGTGCACAATTTAAAGTATATGTATCTCCCATAATGAATATTTATCCCCCAATCTATTAGCAATCTATTAGCAGAGTGAATTACTGGGACATGCAAAGGACTAGGCTATTCGTGACTGCTTTGGTTTTGTACTATCCTAACCAGACCCCTGAACAGTAAATTGTTCTGCATGCACATCTTAATGAGCACCAAGCTTCAAAGAGGTCCCACAGACATTTCAGCAAGAGGCCTTCATTTGGTACAAACTCCAGATTACTGCTGGAAGGCTGTTTTGTGTTTTTGAATGGATAGAAAATATACTACCTTTTAAAATTGTAATTAACTATTGTTTTCTTAAGCATAAGTCATTGAATTTGGTCATATGCCACCTCTGGATTTGTTGACATAAATTTGTATTGGGGAATATTAAAAGCAAAATATAATCTACAATCCTTGTCCACACAAATTGCAGTAAATTACAGTTCACCAAATTGCTGTACTAAGAGGAAAATAGAAATGGTTGTGGATTTCATAAAGCAAACATAGTATTCCAAAAATAATTACAGAGTTGTCACCTTAAAATATCCAGTTGTTTCTCAAAAGTGATCAGTATTAAGTAAAGACACTTTCATCCATGTTAGAGTTCATTGACTTTACAGTTACAAATCCCTCCCCCTCTTGACCTATTTTTTGGTATTTATTTTAGAAAAGTTTGTTCTTTTTCTTTATTTTTCTGAGGAGAAAAAGGAAATGTATTAAAAAAGAATATGAAAACATTTATATGGATACACACATTTCATTTGCAGAAAATTACATGCCATGATGTTACATGACTTATTATCTAACAATATAATTCATTAACAATAGAGAATTTGCTGTATTTTAAAACCCTAGGAAGCAAAGTCAGTTTTTTATTTGTTTTGTTTTGCTTTTGAAGTAGTGCTCTTTAGAGCAAACTGAAGTTATTAGGAAACAGGCTTCCACTGTCCTATGCAAACTTTAGTTTTAAATAAATTACTCTATGTATATACAAAGCATATGTAAATGCTCACATAATATATAAATTTCTTATATATTAAGTTTATATTGGAAGAAAAAAGAAACACATCCATTTCTCAATATAAAACTAAAAATAACAACTATAAAACCTATGTTTAGTCCTGAATAACTCTGAAAAAAAGAAGACTGAGGAGATCTTGGAACCCAACAAGTACACAAACATGGAAATTAAGAATTGTCCTCCAAAATAAAATTGTAATCAAAATGTTTATCAATAAAAATCTACAGGTCTCTATGTTTTAATGACTTTCGGAGCTAAGCAGAAGTGATTCAGGTTTGATTCCAAATCTTTTGTAACCATTTTATACCATTATACAACCAAATTAAAAGTTCACCAAAGGCTGATGAATCCTATAGTTTACTCGATGGTTTTACGTCAGCTCAACTCAGAGAGGAAAAGTCACAAGGGGTTGATTTTTAATGATAATTTTGATTTCTAATGCTTACAATAAATTAAGTCAACCACTTTCCAAGTTCCGGACTGCCACACATGATCTAAACTGCTCTGTGGGGATAAAACACTTTAGAAGCTTATAATTCCTACGGAGTGTTTTGATTATTTTATACAAACTAAACTCAAACAGCAAAAAATTTCACAAGGGAAATTGTGTGGTTTAAGGCCACATAATCTGGTTTCAACTCTTGTCTTTGCCTTGAGTTAAAGGCATACTCATTAACTTGAAACAATAAACTCAAACCTTAACATTTCTGGAAAGAATTCAATTCAGGACTGGCAGTATCAATGGTAAATATTCCACACAGGCTCAAAGTGATCTTATACAGATATATAGGACATGTAGGTAATGTAGGCAATGCCAAAGTTTTAAATGAGCAACAGATATACTACATATCATTGCCTTATATATGGGCATTACCCCTTCACACACACATGCAAAATTTTCTAGCTTTCTCAATACCGAATTAGAAGCTGGGATTATAATTTAAACATTTATTTAGAGAGGAAATGCAGAATGGAATTGGAATGGTATTAGTTATATACCACATTAGAAAAGCTAATCAATAATAAATTTTTAAAGAAAAAAAAGGTTGGACCATGTAAAAATAGACTAAAAAAAATAACTACCCACTTGGGGTTTATAGCTGAAACGGAATAACATAGGCTAAGTAAGCAACATCCTAACACCTTAGCTAAATGTGATAGAATTGGATTAGGCATTAACACAGAGAAAAGAGAAAATATGGATATTTTAAATGGGCAATAGGGTTTTTTTTTCCTTGTAAAAACTAATGTGAGTTACATTTAGGTGGAAGAGATAACAGAATGCAGCACATTAAAAAGAGAAGGAAACATTATAGGAATAAGTAGAGAAAAAAAGAAAAGACCTAGAAGGCAGAGAGGCTCAAGAAGGAAGAAATTATGTACACATGTCAGAACAGTATACAGCTTAGCACATATCTCACTAAGGAGTGTCTAAAACAATCAGGTAGTTTGACTCACTCAAATATAAAATAAGACTATAAACAGACAAGAGAATAATGGAATGTGGTGGTTCCAAGAAATTTTTTCAAAATTATAACTCTCCCACACTAGCTATACATTTGCCTTTGTAATAGCAAGGTTGGAAATCACCAATTCATATGGAACTAGCCATCGCATATTTTTTGAAAAATTGTCCCATTTAGTCACTCTTTGTTTTAAAAGTTGGACTACTATAACAAAGTAAAGCCATGACAAAGAAATTCCATTTAATTAAAAGTAGGTTTGCCAAAGAGAAGACCATCATCACTCTATCTCCCCAGATTTAGAGACTATTTTCAAAATTTTACTGGAGTGTAAACAAAACATCCACTGCTGCCTTCATCCCCACCATGCTAGTCCCAACCCCAAACACTATGAACTTTGAGAATATTTCCAGAGTAACCTCCAGCTCTATCTATATTGTCCAAACATGGTATACCGTATACCATATATGTACCATAAGTTGCACTATCCATTCAAAGCCTTCTGGCTTCTACTTCTGTACTATATTCTCATTTACTTACTCATTTAGTTGATTGGGGTTTACTGAGTTCTAGACACTGGCATTGCATTACGTATTATGTTACAGACACTGGCACAAATAAGACATTCATGAATTCCGATCCTGAGGAGTCAAGAGCCTAGCAGGGTATTTTGACAAGTTTCAATATAATATAGGAAGTGCAGATTATTATAAGAGCACATAAGAGAAACACCCAATTGTTGTGGTATAAGACGGAGAATCAAGGTAGACTTGCTGAAGGCTGAAACCTAGAGTTTCAGTCCCTCTATGTAGGAGACAAATGAAAGTTAATTTCTAACTTATCTCCTATACCTCTGTAAAATCTTATCAGTTACTAATTCCTTTTGCTTAATTAAACCACATATTCCTTTTGCTTAATTAAATCTTTTCATGGCACATTCCACTTTAAACCCTTGCTTTTCTGGTCATTATCTCAATGTTCTTTATCCATCTAAAAAATTTACCATTGTCCTTTGCCTTTTTTATTTTTATTGAATTATTTATTTTTTGCTCAATTTTTTTAAGGAAGATTATTTATTTATTTGAGAGAGAGAGAGTAAGCAAGTGAGCTGGGAAGAGGAGCAGAGGTAGAGAGAGAATCATAAGCAGGCTCTAGCATGGAGCCTGACACAGGACTCAATCTCACAATCCTGAGATCATGACCTGAGCCAAAATCAAGAGTTGGTTGCTTAATTGACAGAGTCACCCAGGTGCCCCCCATTTGCCTTTTTTAAAAAGTAATATTTAACATTTATCAAATGCTTACTGAAGGCTGGGCACTCGTTCTATGTATTTTACCCTTTTTATCTCAATAATCCTCTTGACAACTTTATGAGAGAGGTAATATTACTGTCTTCATTTCACAGATGAGAGGACTGAGGCTTTGAGTATTTTAATAATTTACTCATGGTCAGCTAGCTGGTCAGTTGTAGAGCCACGACTTGTATCTGGGTCACATTTGAATGCTCAGCCTGCATTCTTGGCCACTACTATCTACTGCCTTCTTCCCTTTTGCTACTTCAAAGCCCAGGTTATTCCCATCTCCACCATGCATCTCTCCTTTCTGCAGAAGTTGAAGTGGAATACTTCCAGGTATAAGAAGAAAATAACACTTTTCAACCAAAACAAAGTGAAAGAGCCCTACACTAGCATTACCTTCATACCAAAACCAGATGAAAATATTATAAGAAAATTAAAAATACAGACCAATAGAATTAATAAGATTGTTAAACCCCTGGCCAGACTTAACAAAAAAAAGAGAGAAAGGACCCAGATAAATAAAATCATGAACGAGGGGTGCCTGGGTGGCTCAGTCGTTAAGTGTCTGCCTTCAGCTCAGGTCATGGTCCCAGGGTCCTGGGATCGAGCCCCGCATCGGGCTCCCTGCTCCACAGGAAGCCTACTTCTCCCTCTCCCACTCCCCCTGCTTGTGTTCCCTCTCTCACTGTGTCTCTCTCTGTCAGATAAATAAATAAATAAATAAATAAATAAATAAATAAATAAATATCATGAACGAAAGAGGAGAGATCACAACCAACACTGAAGAAATACAAACAATTATAAGAACATATTATGAGCAACTATATGCCAACAAATTAGGCAATCTGGAAGAAATGGATGAATTCCTAGAGATGTATAAATTACCAAAACTGAAATAGGAAGAAACAGAAAACCTGAACAAACCCATAACCATCAAGGAAATTGAAGCCTTAATCAAAAATCTCCCAACAAACAAGAGTCCAGGGCCAGATGGCTTTCCAAGAGATTCTACCAAACATTTAAAGAGGAATTAATACCTATTCTTCTGAAGCTGTTTCAAAAAAAACAGAAATGGAAGGACAACTTCTAAACTCTTTCTATGAAGCCAGCATTACCTTGATCCCAAAACCAGACAAAGACCCCACCAAAAAGGAGAATTACATACCAATATCCCTGACGAACATGAATGCCAAAATGCTCACCAAGACACTAGTCAATAGGATCCAACAGTACATTAAAAGCATTATTCACCACGACCAAGTAGGATTTATTCCTGGGTTGCAAGGGTGGTTCAACATCCACAAATCAATCAATGTGATATACTACATTAATAAAAGAAAGGACAAGAACCACGTGATCCTCTCAATAGATGCAGAAAGAGCATTTGACAAAGTACAGCATTCTTTCTTGATTAAAACTCTTCACAGTGTATGGATAGAGGGAATATACCTCAATATCATAAAAGCTATCTACAAAAAGCCCACAGTGAATATCTGTGACTGAGAGCTTTTCCCCTTAAGTTGGGAACACGGCAGGGATATCCACTATCACGACTGTTGTTCAACACAGTACTAGAAGTCCTAGCCTCAGCAATCAGACAACAAAAAGAAATAAAAGGTATCTGAATTGGCAAAGAAGTCAAACTCTCACTCTTCACAGATGACATGATACTCTATGTGGAAAACCCAAAATACTCCACCCCAAAATTGCTAGAACTCATATAGGAATTCAGCAAAGTGACAGGATATAAAATCAATGCACAGAAATCAGTTGCATTTCTATACACTAACAATGAGACAGAAAAAAGAGAAATTAAGGTGTTGATCCCATTTACAATTGCACCAAAACCCACAAGATACCTAGGAATAAACCTAACCAAAGAGGCAAAAGATTTGTACTAAGAAAACTATAGAACACTCATGGAAGAAATTGAGGAAGATACAAAGAAATGTAAAAGTGTCCCATGCTCATGGATTGGAAGGACAAATATTGTTAAAATGTCTATGCTACCTACAGCAATCTATACATTCAAAGCAATGCCTATCAAAATACCATCAACTTTTTCACAGACTGGAACAAATAATCCTAAAATTTGTATGGAATCAGAAAAGATCCCGGATAGCCAGAGGAATGTTGAAAAAGAAAACCAAAGCTGGTGGCATCACAATCCCGGACTTCAAGCTATATTACAAAGCTGTCATCATCAAGACAGTATGGTACTGGCACAAAAACAGACACATAGATCAATAGAACAGAATAGAGAACTCAGAAATGGACCCTCAATGCTATGGTCAACTAATCTTCAACAAAGCAGGAAAGAACGTACAATGGAAAAAAGACAGTCTCTTCAACAAATGGTGCTGGTAAAATTGGACAGCCACATGCAGAAGAATGAAACTGGACCATTTCCTTACACCACACACAAAAATAGACTGAAAATCGTTGAAAGAACTAAATGTGAGACAAGAATCCATCAAAATCCTAGAGGAGAACATAGGCAGCAACCCCTTTGACCTCGGCTGTAGCAACTTCTTGCCAGACACGTCTCCAAAGGCAACAGAAACAAAGGCCACAATGAACTATTGGGACTTCATGAAGACAAAAAGCTTTTGCACAGCAAAGGAAACAGTCGACAAAACCAAAAGACGATCTACAGAATGGGAGAAGATATTTGCAAATGTCTTATCAGATAAAGGGCTAGTATCCAAAATCTATAAAGAACTTATCAAACTCAACACGCAAAGAATAAATAATCTAATCAAGAAATGGGCAGAAGACATGAACAGACATTTCTCCAAAGAAGACATACAAATGGCCAACCAACATATGAAAAAATGCTCAACATCACTCATCAACAGGGAAATACAAATCAAAATCACAATGAGATAACACCTCACACCAGTCATAATGGCTAAAATTAACAAGTCAGGAAATGAAGATGTTGGCAAGGATATGGAGAAAGGGGAACTCTCTTACATTGTTAGTGGGAATGCCGACTGGTGCAGCCACTCTGGAAAACAGTACGGAGGTTCCTCAAAAGGTTGAAAATAGAGCTACCCTGCGACCTAGCAATTGCACTACTAGGTATTTACCCAAAGATACAAATGTAGTGATCCGAAAGGGCACCTGCACCCCAATGTTTATAGCAGCAATGTCCACAATAGCCAAACTATGGAAAGAGCCAAGATGTCCATCCACAGATGAATGGATAAAGAAGATGTCTCACACACACACACACACACACACACACGCACACGCATGCACATACACACAATGGAATACTACTCAATCATCAAAAAAATGAAATCTTGCCATTTGCACGACATGGATAGAACTAGAGGGTATTATGCTAAGTGATATAAGTCAATCAGAGAAAGACAATTATCATATGATCTCACTGATGTGTGGAATTTAAGAAACAAAACAGGGTATCATAGGGGAAGGGAGGGAAAAATAAAACAGGATGAAACCAAAGAGGGAGACAAACCATAAGAGACTCTTAATCATATGAAACAAACTGAGGGTTGCTGGAGGGGAGGGCGCTGGGTGATGGGCAGTAAGGAAGGCACGTGATGTAATGAGCACCGGGTGTTATATGAGACTGATGAATCACAGACCTCTACCTCTGAAATTGTTGATCCCAAACAATCAACAAAAAAACTCCTGGAACTAATGACAAGATACCAAGTTAACATACAAAAGTCATTCACTCTCCTATATACTAGCCATGAGCAAGTGGAATTTGAAATTAAAAAACACAATATTAGCAGCCCCCAAATGAAAGACTTAGGTATAAATCTAACAAAATATATATAAAATATATATAAGGAATACTACAAAGCTGTGATGAAATAAATCAAAGAACTAAAAATTGGATAGATATTCCATATTCATGGATAGGAAGACTCAATATTGTCACAATGTCAATTCTTCCTAAATCGATAAATAGATTAAATGCAATTCTAATAAAAATCCCAGCAAATTATTTTGTGACTATCTGATTTATGACACCAAATAACCAACACAATATTGAAGGAGAAGAACAAAGTCAGAGGACTGACACTGTCCAAATTCAAGACTTACTATAAAGTTACAGTAATCAGTACAGTATGATTGGTGAAAAATTGGCAAACAAACCAGTGGAACAGAATAGAGAGCCCAGAAATAGACCCTCACAAATATAGTCAACTGATCTTTGACAAAGGAGCAAATGCACAAAACAAAATGCAGGAAAAATTCTCTTTTTAACACATGGTCCTGGAACAACTGGACAACACATGCAAAAAAATGAATTGATACACAGACCCTACATTTTTCGCAAATATTAACTCAAAATGGATGATAGGTTTACATGCAAAATGCAAAACTATAAAAATCCTAGAAGATAACCTAGGAGAAAATCTAGATGACTTTGGGTTTGCTGATGACTTTTTAGATACAACCCCAAAGGCCAGATCCATGAGAGAGATAAATGATGAACTAGAATTCATTAAAATTAAAAACTTCTGCTCTGTGAGAGACACTGTTAGGAGAATGAAAAGACAAGCACAGAACGGTAGAAAATATTTAAACAATATGTCTGATAATGAATTGATATGCAAATATATGAAAAATTCTTAAAACTAAACAAGAAAAACAATACATACTGTATGATTCCAAATATATGACATTCTGAAAAGGCAAAAATATGGAGATTACAAAGATCAGTGTTTGCCAGAGGCTGGGGAGTGGAGGGTAGAAAAGGCAGAGCACAGGGGATTTTTAGGGCAGTGAAACTATTCTTTATGATACTACAGTGGTAAATACATGTCATTGTACATATGTTAAAATCTGAAAATGTACAACTCAAACGTGAACTCTAGTGTAAACTATGGACTTTGGGTGATAATGATGTATCAAAGTAGATTCACCAATTATAGCAAACACATTATTCTGGTGTGGTATGTTGAGTGTGGGGGAAGCTGTGAATGTGTGGGGGAAGGGGGCATGTGAAAACTCTGTACTTACTGCTTAATTTTGCTGTGAACCTAAAACTGCTTTTAAAAAATAAAGTCTATTTTTTTAAAGTATAAACTCCTGAGAGTCTCAGCCTCATCACTGCTGCTCAGAGAATGCCGAGCCCCCATCTGTCCACCACCACCCACTCTAGAATAGAACATCCAGTCCTGGATAGAAATGAGCTGGTGCAGAGGGCCAAACTGGCTGAGCAGGCTGAGCAATATGTTTACATGGCAGCCTGCCTGAAGTCTGTAACTGAGCAAAAAGCTGAATTATTCAATGTGGAGTGGAACCTTCTCTCAATTGCTTATAAAAATGTTGTAGGAGCCCATAGGTCACCTTGGAGGGTCATCTCAAGTATTGAGCAAAAGATGGAAGGTGCTGAGAAAAACAGCAGATGGTTTGAGAATACAGAGAGAAAATTGAGACCAAGCTAAAAGATGTCTGCAATGATGTACGGTCTCTTTTGGGAGTTTTTTTTTTTTCTTTCTTTTTAAGATTTTATTTATTTTTGACAGAGAGAGAGTGTACAAGCAGGGGAAGAAGCAGGCAGAGGGAGAGGAAGAAGCAGATTCCCTACCGAGCAGGGAGCCCGATGTGGGGCTTGATCCCAGGACCCTGGGATCATGACCTGAGCCAAAGGCAGACGCCCAACTGTCTGAGCCATGCAGGCGCCCCTCTTTTGGGAGTTTTTGATCCCCAGGGCTTCACAGATGAGCAAAGTCTTTTATTTGAAAATGAAAGGAGACGACTACTGTTACTTGGCCGAGGTTTCTGCTGGTGATGATAAGGAGATTGTGGATCAGTCAAAACAGGCATATCAAGAAGTTTTGAAATCAGCAAAAAGGAAATGCAACCAACACATCCTATCAGGTTGGGTCTGGCCCTTAACTTCTCTGTGTTCTATTTTAAGATTCTGAACTCCCTGGAGAAAGCCTGCTCTCTTGCAAAGACAGCTTTTGATAAAACCATTGCTGAACTTGATACATTAAGTGAAGAGTCATACCAAGACAGCACTTTTGTGGTGCCTGGGTGGCTTGTCGGTTAAGCATCTGACTTTGGTTCAGGTCATGATCTTGGGGTCCTGGGCTCCAGCCCTGTATCAGGCTCCCCACTCAGCAGGGAGTCTGCTTGTCCCTCTCCCTCTGCCCCTCCCCCTACGTGTGCTCTCTCTGTCTCTCTCTAATAAATAAATAAAAATCTTTAAAAAAAAGAAAAGAAAAAAAAGACAGCACACTAACAATGCAATTACTTGAGACAACTTGACATTGTGGACTTCAGATACCCAAGGAGACGGAGTTGAACTGAAGCAGGAGAAGGAGGGGAAAATTAGCTGGTCTTCCAACTTTTGTCTTCCTCACTCTAAAATTTACACAGTAGACCATTTGTCATTCATGCTGTCCCACAAATAGTTTTTTGTTTATGGTTTATGACAGATTTATGTTACTTTTTTTTTTTTTAAAGATTTTATTTATTTATATGACAGACAGAGACACAGCGAGATAGGGAACATAAGCAGGGGGAGTGGGAGAGGGAGAAGCAGGCTTCCCGCAGAGCAGGGAGCCTGATGCGGGGCTCGATCCCAGGACCCTGGGATCATGACCTGAGCTGAAGGCAGACGCTTAACGACTGAGCCACCCAGGCGCCCCGATTTATGTTACTTCTATTTGAATTCCTATTCTTCCCATGTGGTTTTTATGTTTAATATAGGGGAGTAGAGTCAGTTAACGTTTAGGGAGTTACCTGTTTTCATCTTGGCGTGGCCAATATGGGGATGTGGAACGTTTATACTAGTTATAAATATTTGGCATAGTACATTTGGTACATTGTGGCTTCACAAAGACGAGTGTTAAAACTGCTTCCATGTCTAAGCAGAGAAAACTGCCTACATACTGGTTTGTCCTGGTGGGGAATAAAAGGAATAACTGGTTCCAGATACAGGTATAGTTATTGTGGAAACTTTAAGTCTGGAGCACTTACAAGGCTGTAGTAGAAATAGGTACCCCGTGGATATTACAGGTTGAACCACGTGTATCTGTGGAATACTCATTCTCAATGTGCACACCTTTGACTACAGTTGCAGAAGTGTTGCTTTCATTGTCACCCAATTTACTCTGGATAAGGGCAGAATAATGGTTCATATTCCGTTATTTGTAAAGTTCCCTGCTGTTTGCTTTCATTATTTTGCAACACTCATTTTATTTGTATTTAAATGTTTTAGACAACCTAAGAACAAATGTACAAGTAAAAATGAATTGCTTGGTATCCATTACTCTATGTATATTAAGCACAACAGCAAAACAAAAATCCCATGGGTTTAACTTTTTTTGGGGTTTGGTTTTTTTGGGTTTTTTTTTTTTTGCTTTCGTGATTTTTTTTTGATACTTGCCTAACATGCATGTGGTGTAAAAATAGTTAACAGATGAGATGATAACTAGCTTTAATGTCTTATGAAATTTCCATGAACAAGCTAAGCATAATTGTAGAGCATGTATTAAGTTCATATAAGTGGAATAAAGGTTTATGAATGGACTTTTCAACTACTTTCTCTACAGCTTTTCATGTAAATTAGACTTTTGGTTCTGAAACTTCTCTAAAGGAAATTGTAAATTTTTAGAAATTTATTCCTTACTCTCTCTTGGCAGCTAATGGGTTTTTACCATGTTTAAATACAAAGTTTATTGTAATAACAACAACAAGGTATAAACTCCTCAGGACAAAGAGAACAGGAAACGAAACAAAGTTTTTAAAGATGGAAAAAAGATGAAACAAATAGCAACTGACTCAGTAAGTCAGAGAAAGTTGAAGCCTAACTACCTGGAAAGGGAGATACCAATGAAAAACAAGCACATTTATTCTACTAAACTCTAGAAAGATTCAGGAATTAGAGGTGCCAGGTGACTTTGAAGACTAAAGGGCAAGATAGGGTGAGCACAAGAGGATTGATTTTTGAGTCTGTAATGGGAGCATTCAGGGCTTAGATGTCCTCTCCCAGCCTACATCCCCTCCCACCAAGACAAAATAAGACATTATTGTAGGTGGAGATTGACTCAGAAAGGCTCCAGTTTGGGGGACACTATGAGAAAGACATGCAATCCAGGATATAGGAAGTCTAAAAAAAAAGAAAGTATCCCCAAGATAAAGATGAAGACAGGTCTCAAGAAAACTATGATATAGTTGATTTAGAAAGCAGTCAGTTATATTGGATGGGGAAGATGGAGAATTCAGGAGAGATGTTTTTAAGGGAAAAAAGTGGAACTTATCTATTACCTATGAGGTTTGACAATAACAAGAGGAGCTTCAGTACTTAGAAAGAAAGCTTGGGCTGAATGAGCAACATGTACAAAGAAAACTAGGCAAAAATAAACAACATGATAGCTGACTCCAGGAAAAACAGCGAGTTGTTTTGTTAAATGCAACAGATTATTATATGTGGATCAAATTTATAGTCTTAATAATTAAATATAAAATTATTTAACCAAAAAAAATCAGGGGAATGAAAGTGAGAAAAATTTTAGTTACAAAGTATAAGAAAGCTAGAGCCTTGTATTCCATAGTAAAAATCAATAGCTAATATATAAAATCAATATATTGATAAATTAAATCAATATGATAGGGGTTCCTGGGTGGCTCAGACAGTTAAGTGTCTGCCTTCAGCTCAAGTCATGATCCCAGAGTCCTGGGATCAAGTCCCACATCAGGCTCCTTGCTCAGCGGGGAGCCTGCTTCTCCCTCTCCCTTTGCCCCTCCCCCTGTTCATGCTCTCACTCTCAAATACATAAAATCTTTAAAAAATAAATCAATATGATAAATACCCAAATCAATATAATATCTAAAATGGAAAAATCAAAAATTTACAGGATAGCATGCTATTTGGAAAAATAGTTCTCAATACATTCCTGAAAAGGGAGCTCACAAATATAAAATACAAAATGAAAACCAAAAAGTAGCAAAAAGAGTAAAATTGCTTCTAAGGGGCAGAAATTGGGGAGCAAAAGATATTGAAAACAAGGAATGCTCTTTTTCATCATAAATCAGGTAACCATACATCCCGTTTTTCTCAGAAATGTCCTGTTTTATTCCTGTTTTCCCAGTGTCCTAACCAGTTAGCAACCCTCTTTCATTTTCTAAAGTGTGTAACAAATTAGATGTTCAGCCTAATTACAAGATTTATAAAATTACTTCTAAACTATGCACATTTATTACTATCATAAATTAAAAAAATTTAAGTGGGGCTTTGAGTTGAAGTTGAAATAAGTAGGTTTATGTCTTATTTATGCCTCTTAATACTTGGTGATTAGCAGCTAGTTCCCTAACCTCTCTGTGCCTTCTTTTGTATCACACCTACAAAATAAGAATTATAAAGTTCCCATCGCATAGATTTGTTCTAAAGACTTTATAGGTCACTTTGCACAGCGTTTTGCACTTAACTGATGCTCAGTAAACATAACCTATTATTGTGTTAAATGTCTATGAAATTGAGTTGATTCAGAATGAATCCATTTTCTCATAGTGGATTTTCATCTATGCCTTTAATGTTATAATTGAAAATTAGTGAAAAGTTTAAAGTTACATTCCTTTTTCTTATATCAATGGAACATATTGAATAGGCTCTCTGTATGATTGTTTGAAGAAAAGGCCAAATTTGGAACTTCTGATTACAAAGCAAAGAGCCAATAAAACTACAGCCATTTAGTTCATTCAGATTTTTTTTAAATCTTCAGATCATAATTAGAAAAATAAATGTCGCTTGTTTTCAGATCATAATTTTCCCTATATATTTGTCTATTAATCT
Organism: Leptonychotes weddellii; assembly: GCF_054177405.1. Lineage (NCBI taxonomy): Eukaryota > Metazoa > Chordata > Mammalia > Carnivora > Phocidae > Leptonychotes > Leptonychotes weddellii. The sequence goes on from NC_138372.1 coordinate 56,860,088, forward strand.
TCATTTATTACTTGGGAGCACTTTTTGGACAAATAATTGTGTATAATAATCACAGACTGCTAGCTATTTTGGAAGTCTGGCTGACTTTTCACATTCTATGGAATCCTGGGAATACAGCACTGTAAGGGATCTAACAGTCTATGGGTTAATCAGACACGTAAACAGTCTCAAGAAAATGCATCTAAATGTCTTAGGCAATGTTCCCAACATTGTTTCATAAGATTCCTATCAAGAGCTAGCACTTTTTTATAGGTCAAATGAGGATTAAATAGGTCATTTTTGTAGTGTTGGTTAGAGGACTTTTGTAACATCGCCCAATATCCTTCTGGTTATTTCAATAAATTGCTTAATTTAAAGATAATGTTTAATTAAGCTGCTCCTGTGCTTTAAACCTTACATTCTAATTTTTTATGTTCCAGTTTCCCAAATTTTATTCATTTGAAGTCTCACTTCCCTTTTTGCAGGAATCCAATTTTGCAGGAATCCAATTTATATGAATATCCCTTCCTTCAACTCAACCACCATTTTAACAGTTGGGGATTTTTTTTTTTTTGGTTGTATAATAGATTCTTTCATAAACTATTTCCAGTTTTATTGAAGCATAACTTACAAATAAAGTTGTAATATAACTGAAGTGTACAACATGATGATTTGATATATGTATACATTAGGAAGCAATTTTCACAATCAAGTTAATTAACACATGCACCACTTCACAGTTACCTTTTTTTTGGCACAAATTCTTTTTCTTTCTTTCTTTCTTTTTTTTTAAGATTTGTTTATTTATGTGGGAGACAGAGAGAGAGAGAGAGAGAGCACAGGGTGGGGAAGGGCAAAGGGAGAGGGAGAGAGAAACTTCAGCAGACTCTGTGCTCAACACCAGCCGACACAGGGCTTGATCTCATGACCCTGAGATCACAACCTGAGCAGAAACCAAGAACTGGATGCTTAACAGACTGCACCAGCCAGGTGCCCTTTGGTACAAATTCTTAAGATCTACTCTCTTTTAGCAGATTTCAATTATACAAAACCGTATTATTAAATACAGTCACTATACTATCCATTGGATCCTCAGGACTTAATCAACTTATAACTGCAAGTTTGTGCCCTTTTACCAACCTCTCCCCATTTCCCCCACCCTTTTTAGCCCCTGGCAGCCCCCATTCTATCCCCTGTTTCTACAAGTTTGACTTTTTTTTTTAGGTTCTACATATAGGTGTCACCAGGCAATATTTATCTTTGGTTTATTTCACTTAGCATATAATGCCCTTCAGATTCAACCATATCACAAATGGCAATGTTCTTTTTAGAGGCTGAATAATAACCTATTGTGATATATACACATAATGCTGACAATTTTTTTTTATTCTGACTTCAATCTTTCTTTAAAAGTCTTATATGTACGAGAGGACTCACAAAATTTTAATCTAATGTCAGTGGCCTTGTGTTCATAGAATAATAAAATAATGCAACTTTATTTTTGAACAAGCATTCAAAAAATACTCACAGATGAAAGTTATGTTTTTAGTCACGTTGGGATTCAGTCCCAGTTCAATACTGCTGTCATTTTTAGTACTATACAACCTATAATATATTCTTTTGTGTAGTGACAGTAATAATGAATTTTCTTTCTCTGAAGATGAAATTTATTTTGCAAATCAGTAGTTATTTGTCACCGAATCTAGCACCAAAGCAAATGAGTAAGTAGAGTAGTATTCAGACTGACTGTTTTGTAGCTTAAATAGCTTTGCATATAATTCCTGAAAAAGGAGCTCCTCAATTTTTTAAATGTAGTAAGTTTAAGTCTACTACTGTTTTTGACATTGTTGTAGTCCTTACTTATTTTTATATATCATTTTAGGATTGTTTGTTTGGTTTTAGTCTCATACCTCCCCCCTACACTTCTCAGTACAATGTAAAATGAAGACACATGATGGGCACTCAACCAATGTCTATAATATTGAAACTTCTCTGTCCTTTCTGTAGGAGGCAACCAGCTATCAGAAAGAGACATAATAAAAACCACCTGGGCAACTCCAACCAACTCAGAGCCCCCAGTTTGAAATTAGTGGTTTCATTTCCATCAAAAAAAATTCTTTTTTGTTTCTTTCTTTTCTTCCATTTTTAGAAGCAAAGACACCCATTCAAATACCTGGTAGAAAAAAAAATCTAGACTGAGTTTGGGTTTCCAGTTCCAGAAAACTAAGATAGAGCTGCTGGAATATTACGCCCAGATTCTCTTGGCTTTACCTCCTGTACAAATAAATCCATCCACTGCTGTGCTTGGCAAGGTGACAAAAACAGCTGCAGGGGAGGCAAAACCTCTCGTGTCATAGGCTCTGGGCCATTTTCCTTCATTAAGGACTCTCATCTTTTATTCTAGCATGTGGGCGCTCCTCAGCTGACAGGACAAAGCAAGGCAGCAGTGGGTGGAAGGAGAGGAGAGTCGAGCTCACTGACCCTTGATTGAGCTCTGGTTCCAGCTGTATCCAACTTCTGTAAGATGCTAACCTTTTCCACTCTTGCCCCAGAGATTCCTGTGGGAATGGCAGAGTTCCTGGGCCACAGTCCTACATATGGGAAGAGATGTTACAGGCTCAAATAACTCAGAGATGGGAGGGAGGAAGAGAAGGGAAAGAAGAAAAAGAGGTCGAGAAAAATGAAAGGAAAAAAAATCAGATAAAAGAGGCTATAAGGATAGATCTGAGAAGATAAGGTAACTAGAAATTAGGTGTGTTTTTTTTTTAATTGGGAAAATGTCTGACAATTCAGGTGAATTCTGCCAGTCACAGGAGGATTTTTCCAACCATCTTTTATCCTCAGCTACTCTCAAGGTAATGTGTCCACACCTGTGCCTCCGTTAGGGCCTAAGAGCACAGATTTTGGAGCCAGATTTCTCTAGATCTACTACTTCCTAGACGTATGACAATTATTTAACACCTCTGTTTATAAGTTTCCTCCCCTGTAAAATGGGACGATTACAGTGTCTACCATATAGGATTACTGTGAAAATTAAATAGGTTAATGCATATAATACAAGAGTTTTCTGTAGTATGTGACATATAGTGCACACTCAATTTTCCTTGTTATATTTTGACAGTACCAATGAATAGCTTCTGACAATTAAGTCACTTAGTGGAGGTGACCTGACTCACCAGCATATTCATTTATTTGTAAGTATTCATTTATAAGTATTGCTCACACTTCTCCTATCTTAAAATACCTAGGTTTACCTCTTTATCTCAACCTATCAAAACCTACCATTCTTTAAGCACCTATCAGTTTCACAAATACTTATTCCAACCTCCACCATGAAACCATTTCTGATCTCACCTGTGACCTCTTACAACATTTAACATCTATAAATTTGACACTTAGTGGTTCACATACCAGCATAATCTATACAGTATCTTTTGCAAAGCAGTGATAGCTGGCTAGTAACAGTTACTGATTAGCTTCTCATAGCCTGCCTTATATTAGGAAGGGAAAAAGAGAATGGTCAAAGAATATATGTAGCAACTCCATGCCAAAGTATTTATGTCTTTGTCCAATGCAAATTATGCAGGTCTCCAGTGCTGAAAGACCCTCCCTTTTTTTTTTGAGAATCTCTTGAAGGTGAAGTCTCTGAATGGTGGTGGGAAAAGGAATAAGTGATCTGGCACAAATTGCCGAGAGAGACAGAAATATCCAGAATAACTCAACTGTATCCTCAGTCTGTAATTATAACTGTTAAAATATGTCACCAAATGGGCTTTGAAGTCAGACAGAACAGGGATTCTTCCTTGGCCTTCTATTTACTAGCTGTGCAATTCTGGAAAATTTATGAAGCTATATGAGGTTCACTTTCCTCATCTGTAAAGTTAGGGTAAAAATGTCTTCTTCATAAGGGGCACTGAAAGAACTTACTATGGTGCCTGGTCAAGTATGCATTCTACACATGTCATTTCCTTTCCTCTTTCCAAGAATCAGTCAAGGCAGAAAACACCAAACCATTCTTGAACCAAGTCATTTCGACTACTCTATAGTTAGTTTTTCACATTATGTTTTTGTAAATTCAAAGAGCCACAAAAGTCACATTAGTCATAGCTGCGACTAAATTAGATACTATTCTGAAGGATCATGGTCCCAGGAGCATATTATCTCAGGAGGCAGAATTAAAAATCACACCCACAATAGGTTGGAGGAATAAAAGGAATAGGTCACAAATAGCTTTATTTTCTCTTTTTAAGCTGTTGTCATAGTTTGTTTGCTTACTTGCTTTTTAATTGTTTGCCAGGTCTTCAATGAGTTTGGTCAATTTTCACCTATTCCCTTTTGCTGTAAGTTTATCTTAAGTATAATGGAAGGGAAATAAAGAATTTAAAGCTCTAAAACATATTTTTTTAATGGGAAGTCCTTTCTGAGCTGGAATTTATTTCTCATGTCATTTACAGCAAGAGACTTATGAACTACAGGAACAGAAGAAACCCTTTAAGTACAGTGTTAATGTTTACTGTGGAAATAGTATTCATTGTAACTTTCTGTCAGAAAGCTAATACTTTATCATCCAAAATGAAGGTGGTATATATGTGGTCTTTTCCATCTGTAGATGGACAAAGTTAATACTTGTGGTCAAACTCAGAGAAAACTATGATTAATAAAACTAGTAAGATTCAAGACATGTGAAAGTCAGTGCATGGCCAGCATAGCCCTGGAATCAGACAGACAAGTATGAACCCTATAGCCAAGGTGATCAATGTGAGCAGAATAAAACACAGAGTTAAATGGTTGAGACTGTGACCAGGCACAGGTCCCTTAGAAGGGAACTGTGATCTATGCTTATGGGGTATGTACCTAAAAAACATACAAACTTGACAGTGGAAGGGAATGAAAAGGGCCCTATAAACATAATACATAAATGTGTAGATACAGAGAAAAATGAAAGAAACACAGTAAACGTGGGCCAGGAACAAGAGCGGCCACCACAAGTGCTACAGGAACAGAAAAGATTCAGAGAAGTGTTGGCCCTAAAAGAAGAGTACTTTCACTCACCCATTCATTCATTCATTCAATAAATATGTATTGAGAACCAACCATGTGTTAGGTAAATAAGGTCACCTATAGTGAGGAGAAAAACACATCTAGTGTGGATTAGAAGGAAGGAACCCTAGAGTCTGCCTAGGCTAATGTTGTATTTTTACAGAAACAAGATGTCTAAGGAGTTTTATTGGTAGACAAAAGAGAGGTGGACTCTAGTAAGAAGGAACAATATGTTCAAAGTTTCAAAAATGTAAAAAAGTAATTGATTTGAGAACTTAAGTTGGTACATAATAGCTAGAATATGATATTCAAAGGAAGCTATAGCAGATAATAAGGCTAGACTGAAACACAAGGGCTGTATAAAATCTGAAGAGCCTTGAAGGCCAAGCAGAGAAGTTTAGGTTTTATTCTATAGGTATTGAGGAACGATTAAAATTTTCAAGCAGAAGAGCAATAAGAACAGATTTTTATGGCAGAAATGTCATTCTGGTAGAATTGGACATAAAGAAGGACAAGGAGGCCAGCAAAGAGGTTATAACAATAGTAGAGGGATGTTAGGTATAGGGATGTTAAGAGTTGAACCCAATAAAAAGTAGAGGGATGAGAATGAAAAGGACAGATTTTAGGCAACAGAATTGATAGTGTATATGTGTAAAGGAGAATGAAGGATCTACAAAGAAGTCCATATTTTAGGCAAGGGCAAATGGCGGCAGCTGGGGCTGTTCACCAAAGTAGGAAATACTGGAGAAAAAGCAGGTTTTGGGAAAGACAGCATACAAGCTTAATTTTCAATACACTATATTTACACACTTGACAACTAAGTGGAAAGGGCATATAATTAGGTCTATGCACTGTATATATACTACCTCTAAACTTCATAATAACCCTCTATGGCAGGTATTACTATCTCCATGTTACAAATAACAAAACAAGAATCCCAGAAGTGAAATAACCAATATTGCAGAGCTAGTATATGAGTGCAAGGCTTGAGTGTAAGTCACCCTAATTCCTAACCCTCTCCATGCTCTTTCAAATGCTATCAACATAGAATACCTGTAGTTAGGTAAGCATTTCTATATGAGTAGTGTAATAAATTTATTATACTTTAACTGTAAATTTTAGGGTTTTTTCTGAATAATTGCTTTGATTCTAAAAACCACAGTCAATGACATCTGTCTCAGGTACTGCTGTAAAAATGTATAAGCCCAAGTGAATGCTACTGAACAAGAAGTCAAGAAATGTTACCCTGGCCACTGGGTACAGAATGTTACACAGGTGACTCTAGACATGGAGGAACATGGAGATTTGGCCTAGGAATGCTATGGATGTACATCCTGTAATGAACGGAAACACTGGATCAGGCCACCATCCTGCCCTTTTGTTTTCCTACAACAAAGAAGGTTTTTTCTGACTAAGGAAGGCCGTGCTGGTAATACACAGTAAAATGGTCTTGCTATTTTTAAAGCTTTCAACAAGTTTTATCATCAGGATATATTTTTACTTGTGAGGTTGCATTAGTTTTTCCTGCCAAAGAGTTAAAAGATATACTTCTGTGTTTGGCTGAAATATGGTTTCAGGAAGGTTTATGAAAGGTATGAGAGTAAATCCACATGTGGGAGAATATGAAGGTAGCAAGATAATTCCTTTGATTTTGCCACATCTAAATTTTTCTAATTATCCTTGAAAATTTCAATAACGTGGACTTATTTCTGTATGATGTGTGTGTGGTAGAAATGATTCAGTTCCCATGAACAATCCTTTCTTTATTATCAAAATAAAAGCATACTGGATGCACCTCTATGTTTATTGCAGCATTATTTACAATAGCCAAATTATGGAAATAGCCCAAGTATCCATCAACCAAAGAGTGGATAAGGAATATTACTCAGCCATAAAAAAGAATGAAATCTTGGCATTTGCAACAACATGAATGGATCTAGAGAATATAATGCTAGGTGAAATAAGCCAATTAGAGAAAGACTACCATATATTCCATTCATATGTGGAATTTATGAAAGGAAACAAATGAATAAAGGGAAAAAAAGACAAATAAAAAATACACTTTTTTTAAAAAGATTTATTCATCTATTTGAGAGAAAGCATGAGCAGGGGGAGGGGCAAAGGAAGAGGGAGACAAGCAGACTCCCTGCTGAGCGGGGAGCCCAATGTAGGGCTCAATCCCAAGACTGCAAGATCATGACCTGAGTCGAAACCAAGAGTCAGATGCTCAATCAGCCAAGCCACCCAGGTACCCCCCCACAAAATAGACTCTCAATTGTAGAGAAAAAGCAGATGGTTACCAGTGGGGAGGTTGGTGGGGGGTAAAGTAGGTGAAGGGGGCTAATATATGGAAGTGTTGAATCACTATATTGTACACCTAAAACTAATATAACACGGCATGTTAACTACACTGGAATTAAAATTAAAAAAATAATTAAAAAGCATACTGGAGTAATATATTTAAAAGGTAAACTGGATAATGTGACTTCCTGCTTAAATCCCTTCCATTGCTTTTTTACGTGAATCCAAACTTCTTGCCACAGTGAAAAAGGCCCTGCATGATCTGGCTCCCACTGACCTCCCTAACCTCTTCTGGTATCACACCATGCTTTAGCTATGTAGGTCTCCTTCTGATTCCTCAAATGCACCCAAGCCCATTCCCACTCTAGGCTTTTATACTTATAGTCCCTCCACTTAGAGTGCTCTTATCCATTTCTCTGCATGGCTGCCTTTTTCTTAGCCTTTGGGACTCAGATGCTGCCTGCTCAAAAAGCCCTTCCCTTGTTACCCTCTCCCTAATGATCTACTCCCTGTCTCTTAGACATCCCTCACACTCTCCATCACTTAGACATTTCAACAATACCTGGACATTTCTCTTGCAGTACATATCTCAATACATTTATTTGTGTATATATCTGTTTATCATCTGTCTCACCCAGTAGAATATGGATCCATGAGGACAGGGATATCATGCTTTGTACTGCTGTATCCTCAGTACGCCTGGCAGGTAGCTGTTACTCAGTAAATTTTTACTCATGGAATAAATGCAGCAGTGGTAGAATAGAATGAGCATGGCCTATGCCATCCACCCTTCCTTAAAGTTTCACAGCTTTTGATTCCATGTCACAGCTTGTTGTCCTAGTCACATATAACAAATGCTCTTACAGTTCTTGGTTGGTTTTTAAGCTTCTCTACTCAACAAGAATATCTGTACCTGGTTTGACTCCCTTTCTTCAAGGCTTTTACCTCAAAAGCTCCTGAGTCCCTATGCCATCCTCAGTTGTTCAGAGAATTTGAAGCTTATTCTACAGCCTACCCTTTATGCCAGCTAGAATTTAATGCACTCTGATGTGATCTCTTACTTCAAGGTGGCTATTGTTAGTCACTAGCAAAGCAGTAAGACCTACCCAAAGTCATTTCACATGTAGCCTTGGTGCCGGAAATATGTCTCAGGAGTGCTGAGGAATGATTTTAGAGACTCCTGAAAGCCACAGATTTGGGAGTACCTTGTTTATTTATTCTGAATAAATTAGTTCCTTAGGATATGAAATCATCTAACAATGAAAATACAGATTTATTCATACAGGTGATGATTTTTTTTCAATAGCTGGGCAAGAAATTCCATTTCATAAGTCCTACTCCCTTAAAAATCAACCAAAATACCAACTGCGAAAATTCCCATCAGGTAATTATAGCTTTAAAAAAAAAAATCAAACGTGACGAGAGAGTGGCTAAACAGTGCAGAGCAGAGATTGGTGAATGTTTGAGCATTCTTGTGCATGTGCTTAAAGGCACTTAGGGACCTTGCTTTTCATGTAGTATAAAGCTTATTTTCAAAATAATTTCTTTAATTGTACTTCTACTTGAAGGGATAAATTATATTTGATAAATGATCTTCTTGTGCAAAAATCCCAGGATAGGTATTCAGTATCATATAACACTCACTCTCATAGCATGCACTCTTTACAAAATAGACCAAAACAGTATTTGAAAGAAACACTTCCTCATCATGGCTGGGAGTGATTTTAAAATGACTATCAGACAATTAAAATCTCTCCTTTCCAAAGAAATTCAGTGTTTTCTGCATTAATCTATAAGATAAACACTAAAAGTTGATAATGAGAAGATACATGTTCTTCAAGTACATACAATCTTCATTTTTACTTAAGTATGTTTGTAGTGGATAATATTATGTATTTTACTGTTAAAATATACAAAAATTATTTCTAGTGCTGTCACACCAAAACATCCCTGTCCTTAGTCTAGCTTCTGTGAAAACCCAACATATACCTAGTCTAAAAACTAAAAATCCCCTAAGGCCTTTTGTTCCTCAACCCCCACATGTCCCCAATCATTTACTGACCTCTTAATCTTCCAAATGCAGTTGCAATTCTGAACAGTGTGTGTGTGTGTGTGTGTGTGTGTGTGTGTGTGTGTGTGTGTGTGGTGTCTGGCTGGATAATGATGAGCTAAGTTTAATTACATCATTAGGCAGGAGGCCGCAGATCTCCTGCTGCCTTAAGGGACTGATTGGAATTTTAGAATATTATTTTCACTTAGTGGAATCTAAATTAAATAAATAAGTTCCATTAAAAAAGAACAGTGATACATTTGCTATTGATTTTTGTCCGTTTACAATTGTGCTAGAGGCTGAGGTGCCCAAAGCGGTATACAGTCATCTTCTTGCAAACTCCTAATTATACCATTTAAAATATAACTGACAAGACTTTTTTGTTGTACCAGAATATACTTATTCTTTAAAGTTCTTCCTTTTTTTTGCACCTCTAATATATTTCTCCAACAACTATTCTATACCTCCCAAATTATTGTTTAATATGTCATTACTGTATGATGAATAGGCTTATTTTTTTTTAATTTTTATATATTTATTTCATGGTGCCATTTATAGCTCTACTCAGCCAACCACTGCAATCTGAGGAACAGAGAGCTAACTTCTTTGCTCTGAGTTACTCCTAGCTAAGCTACGAGAAAGGTAAAAAGGAGAACTTAGAAATCTGATTTTTGGTCCTGAAAAGCCAAAAGCGTAAGTTCCCTTAGCACTCCTATTCAGAGTCAGACTGCTTCTCCTTCATGTAAGCAAGGTTATAAAATTGTCTCTATCCTTCCTAATTAAAGACCTGAGAAACATGAATTTTAGGTTACTTAGAGAGTCAGGGTCGGGTTTTGAGGCACCACAGGCCACCCAAGGAAAATCCAGCTGCATCGCATTTGAAGCTGTCCTATCATAGTCTGGAAAAAATGGTCCAATCTTAAAAATATGTCTAGACCACTTTATTTCACTCCTATGTGACTCTAGGTGAAGCGGGGGTGGGGTGAGGATTGATGGGTAAGATGAGGGTGGCAAATGAGCATTCTACATGAAAAGTCTTTTCTCAAAAGAACCCATCAGGAAGCTGATTTACAGTCAAAAAACTGACATTACAGATCCTGTGTGTAAACCCTTCATCAGTCTGCGGTAGGGAGTTTCAGGCACTGTCTACAAATAAAGAGCATGCAAAATGTCCTCCTGTATCTTGTAGACGTAGGCATGGCTCCAGGCATGTTAGGGGCAGAATGTCTTTTTTTTTTTTT
>NC_138372.1:56870798-56921007 GCF_054177405.1 Leptonychotes weddellii
ACTTAACTGCATTCACTTGTGACCCTACTTAGATAAATTTTTAACATTTCTGTTTACGGGCAAAAATGGGTCTTGGCTAAAAATGCCTTAGGATCTTGGATTTTTGAGGAATGGGGCCTCCCAGGTTATTTTACAGATGAGGAAGCCAAATTCCCAGAGAAGTTGTCTAATTTCCCCAAGGTCACACAGCTACTTAATAATTTTGCTGGGACTAACATCTCTGTTTCTCAATTCCTGATCCATTGTTTTTAATCCATGGCACCAAGCTGTTTAATGTTTCAACCTTCTAAGGATATCTTATCATCTAGACAGCTTTTCTAATCCCTTGACCGAATGATAAGTGAGATGGGAGATTTAGACTCTGATACACACTCTTACGAGTGTGTGTATCTCAATCCTCTGAGAGTTGTCTTTCTTAAACAAATCTTCACACTCCACAGCTTATTTAAATGAATTGGTTTGCCTTCCTGCTCATTTGTGGCTGGCAATGTCATCCCTTAATCACAGGAGAGGAGGGACTGCAGGAGTTTCTTCTAGAAATACTGGCAAAAGTCACTCCCCTGAAAAGCAGGGAAGAAACACTGACTCTGGTCTTTGGCCAAGTGGGTCCCTTAATGGAGGAGGTAGGGACTGCCTGGATATCCCATTAACACACAAGAGTGTGCATGAGTGCAGGAGGGTGTCATTAGGGTAAATGAACGGGGTTTGGGGATTAATGCTGTTAACACTGCTGCCTGCTGATAGTAAGAGAAGGCAATCTCAACCTGTTAAACAGCCTACCACCTGGGAAGTTGAACTGCCCACAGTCAGAAGAGACCGGCATGGTTATCAAGAATGAGTTTCAAAAAAAAATTCTGAGCCACAGGGATAAAGAAAGGGATGCAGAGAGATTCTTAAAGGAAGAAAGAAAAGATGGGAAAACCAACCAAATTAACATGTTAAGCTATTTTATGAGATTCAGGACTACTGTGATGTGATTGATTTGGTCCTAAAGAAAGTACTGGGTGCAGATGTGAAGTATTTTGGCTTTTCTAATATTTCTACTAGATGATTTGCCAAGGTCACCTTGTTTAAGGGATTTCAAGTAGTTTTTAATTAGTAATTTATTCCAAAATATCTTTGTACTATCACTCTTATGAATATATTCATAAAATATATCTGTGGCTTCCCAACAAGATAGTATACCAGCAGAGTGTGAGCTCCTTTCCCCAAAATCATCCCTGGAGAAACTGCAGAGCCAAACATGGGTCAGAGTAAGTATTATAAAAACAATGAGGAAACTCCTAGGGAGAAAGCTATAGAAACCAGTGTATAGGGTTGCAGCAGCCTGGAAAAAAGTCTACCATGTCACAGCATTAAGGACTGGTTTAGGGAGATGTTTAAAACTGTTCTTATCTTTGGATGGTCATCATCTGCCCCATCACCAAAGAATCCACAACTACAGTTCAGGTGATTGCCATGGGGTAATATCAGGGCAAGATAAAACTCCTGCTGGAGTGAAACTATATTCCCACCGACCAGTCACATGCCACGAATCACTCCTCTACTTCTCCCCTGTCTAAACTCCCTAAGGGGATTGCCCTTGCCCAGGAATATAAAGCAGATGCGTGGTAGAGTACCAGTTAACCAAAATGCTCTGTAAAAATAAGTTCTAATACAATAGTGATTACAATAAATTTAAGTGGGTTTGATACCACTTAAAAGACAAGAGATTCTCATACTAGTTTTTAAATTAAAAAAAAAGATTTAATAACATGCTGTTTATAAGAAGTACCATTTAAACACAATGATACAAATAGGATGGCAAAAATTAATCTGGAAATTGTTCAAAATTCCAAAGAAAGCTGGAATTGCACTCTTAACATCCAGCAAGATAAAAGTTCATGGGAAAAAAGTCATAACAAAGAGAACAATTATACCCTGATATAGGGAATAATAGAGCAAGAACATAAATGCACCTAACAGTATACGTAGATAGCACTGGGGCGGGGGGGAGAGGTAAATAAAAAATTGTAGCTGAAGACTTTAACACACACTTCCTGAAACTGATAGGTCAAAAAAATAAGATTAACTTAGCTTCTTAATCAGATTGCAATAAAACTAGAAGTTAGTAAAATTTTCAATCCCATATGTCTTAAATTTACAAAATATATACCAAATAGCCTGTAGAAATCATAAGAGAGATGACAACGTATTTAGAATTGAACAATGAAATTCATACTATATGCCAAAATTTGTGGGGCACATCTAAAGCAGTATTTATGGAGAAATCTGTAACTCTGAATATACTTATTAGGGCACAAGAAGGGTTGAAGAAAAATATAGCTAAGCAAGAAGATGAAAGAAAGAAAGAAAATATCCTCCAAAAAGAAAGAAATAATTTTTTAAAAAGTAAGAGCAGGATTCAACTAAATAGAACATTTAAAAGAAAATAGAGTGGACTGGCGCCTGAGTGGCTCAGTTGGTTAAGTGTCTGCCTTCAGTTCAGGTCATGATCCCAGGTTCCTGGGATTGAGTCCCACATTGGGCTCTCTGCTCAATGAGGAGTCTGCTTTTCCCTCTCCCTCTGCCCGTCCCCCCTGCTTGTGCACTCTCTCTCTCTTTCAAATAAATAAATAAAATCTTAAAAATATATACATTAAAAAAAAGAAAATGGAGTGGATCATAACACCAAAAGTCATTATTTTAAAAGATCAACAGTAATCTTCCTCAGCCAGTACTAGTTGGGAAAAAAAAAGAGGAGATACAAATAAATATACACTATAAAAAAGAGAAATAACTATAAAATCAAGAGATTTTTAATAATAATAATGAAATAGCATTATGTAAATGTGAAAACCTCAACAAAATGGCTAAGTTTCTGAAGAAATATAAAATGCAAAACTATACATAAGAAGAATAGAAAATGTGAATAGAAAAATTGGCATTAAAGAAATGTAAGTGGTGAGCAAAGACTTTCCAAAAAAGTCTCAGGCCCACATTTACAGTTGAGTTCTACCAAACTTTCAAAGATTAAAGTTATTCCTATAAATAGAAAGGGAAGGAAGACTGATCAGTTCATTTTATGAGGCTAGTACAATCTTGATTCAAAAACTGGGTAAGAATAATATAAGAAAAGAAAATCATATATCATTTCACTTTTAAATATGGATGGAAAATTTCAAAATAAAGTTTTAATTCATGAATCCAACATTGTATTATTTAAGTGCAGCATTATCAGGTAGAGTTTATTCCAAGAATGCAGTGATGCTTGACATAAAAAAAATCTATCAATGATATATATAAACCACATTAGTAGACTAAAAAATACAATCATCAATTTTTAAATAAAGAAAAATGAAGGTCCATCTCCTTGAAAAAGGAATTAGCAGGAACTTCCCTAACTAGGTAAAGGTTATGTACACAAACGCTTCCACTTTCAATACATTCCCTTGAAGTTTAGAAAAAAGACCAAAATACTTATTGTCTCTGCTACTGTTTAACATAGTAAAGTATTCAAAGGGAAGAGATAAAACTCTCATTATTTGAAGATTTTCTATATAGTAATAACAACAAAATGAACATATAATACTATTGAGAGTTTTCAGCAAGGTGGCCAAATTTAAATTCAATCTACACAAAATCAACAGCATTTCTCTGTATCAGCAATAAGCATCTAGAAAATATAATAAAATGAAGACACCATTAGAGTAATAATAAAAACTATAAAATTTCTATGCATTAAAAAGTACCCTAGGTTTTGTAGAGATAAAATTAGACTATTGAAAACCATAAAAAAATAGAGAAGTATCCTATACACTTGGAAGAGATAAGACTTTAAAGATCCAATTCTCTTTCATAGTAATTCATAAATTCAATACAACTCCAGTCAAAATTCTAAGTAGATTTTTTTAAAGTAAAACATTTTAAAATTGGTTTCAAGAAATAAAAATTTTTGATTAGTTTAAGGCAACTTTGAAAAATTAGAGTAAATTAAAAAGACAGTATGGCACAGTATGGGACAAATAGATCAATGGAATATAATAGAAAACTCAAGATAGACACATGCAAATATGAGAACATTATATATGATAAAGTTGACCCTACAAATTGTGGTTATAAAAATTCATAGATCAGAATTCCTGTGGCAGAAACAGTTGATTGATGATCCCAGATGCTCTCCCTCTGCTTCCACAACCACATTCATACCAAGGCCACTTCCTGCAGGGTATTCCCAGCCAAAGACTGAACACATGGGGGTACTAATTCCCAAAAGATGTGATACTCCAGGACAGGTAACTTTGGTTTGAGGACTCTCCATTGGTCTTGCCAAAACTTTCTTAGAACTCTAGTTTGAGACTCTTCCTACCCAATCCACCTTCTGTCTGTCTCTCCTTCACAGGTGTCAGACATAGAGGAGTGGTTCTCTAAGCACCCCCCTTTATCCTTCACAGGCATTTCCCCCAATTAATCTCTTGCATGTCTAAATCCATTTTGACATCTGCTTCTAGGAGGACCTGAACTAACATACAAAAAATGATGAAAAGATAGATTGTTGCATAGATGTTATTGGGGAAATTGCCTCCTATATAAAGAAAAATATAATTGCATCCCTCCCTCATACCATAATTGCAGGTGAATTCCAGATAGATCTAAAATTATATAAGAAACTTATAACTAAAAAGTAAAGATAGTCATCCAGTGATAGTGAAAGATTACTTAAACAAAATTCCAAAAGCACAAATAAGGCAAAAGTAATAATTTGAGGATACTGAAATTTAGGATTTCTGTTCAGTCAAGGCCAATGTGGTATGATGGACTGCTGTCTCCCAAATACACTCTCCCATCTCTAAACCTAACATAATTCCTTAATTTTTGGTGGGAGCATGGTCACCTAGGTAAAAGATTACGTTGCTTAGACTTCCTTATAGCTAGATATGGCCCTGTGACTGCTTTTTAGCCAATGAAATGTGAGCAAACTTCCAACAAATGCGTGAGGCATCTTGCACCATGCTGAGAAAGGCAATACCCTAGAAATGGTGGAATAGTAAGACAGAAGGATCACCTCCTCCAGACTGTTACTTGAGAGAGAAATAAACCTTTCTTGTTTGAGCCATTGTTAATATGGGGCTCTATTACAAACACCAAAGTTACCTCCTAATTAATACAAGCACCATGGACAAAGTTAGTAGACAGAGGACAATTTGGGAAAATATATTGGCAATGTCTAAAATCTAAAAGGTATAATAATTAAGATATGAAAAAAACCTCATATAACCAAACAAAAAATGAAAAATCAGAAATGTTCAAAGCTATTAACATGCAATAAGGGGAAACCCAAAACACTAAAAAGCATATTAAGAGATGATAAATTTTATTTGTAATTAGAGAAATTAAAATTTAAATATTGACATATTGTGTACACTCATCAAATTGGCCAATACTGAACAACGCTAAGGATTAAGGATATAGGTATGTTATGTAAGGATATTGGGATATTCTTGCACTCTTGGTAGGAATGTAAATATGCCCATTCTGAAAGCAGTTTGACAGAGGTTAATTAAATTAGATATACACACATGTCCTTTGGCTCAGCAACCTTGCCCCTAGGTAGCTATCCCAAGAAATCCTTATGCAGATCCAGAAGAAGATACACAAAGGACCAGTTCATTACAGGGCTATTTCTGGTGGTAGGGAAATGGAGACATTGTAGCTCTCCTAAAGCCAATAGAAACAAGGGATATCTAATACATACTAAAAGCAGAGTGCTGAGTAAAACAAGCAAGAGACAGAACGAGATTTATAACACTAGATCATTATATAAATAAAAATGTATGAGCATAAAAATAATATAAATAATATACACTTTAATATATATATATATAACTAAAGACACACACATAAACCACATTAGAATGGCTAAGGAATAAGACTGAAGGGGAAAATAAATAAATAATACAAGAGAGAGTCCTTGCATAGACTGGTGATGACAGTGTACCATAAACTAATATAACTAACTCAGTCTTCTGCACTCCAAGTACCAAAAAACAATAATAAAACAATATAAAATATATATACATATTTTCCTACAAAATTAAGTCTGCCTTTCTTTATTACATATGTTATTGCTACCTCTGTATACTCTTTGAGGTATTTTTCTAATATAATATGCAGTCCTGTGAATCTTGTGAAAATTTTCACGGGTCTATATAATCTAGGAAGTTGAGCAGAGGGTAAGGAGTAGTAGGAATATGCGGGATATAGAGGAAGGAACTTTAAATGTTATCCATGTTACCTCTGAAAATTTGAATTATTCTAATACTAGGTCCTGGTATTATCTTCCTTCATCACCTTAGGCTCAGTAGTACATATCTATGTTCCTAGTGAACCTCTCCCTATTCATAATTATCAAGCCAAAAAAGAAATGGAAAGGAGGTTGGGAGGAGAATCAGAAGAGAAACAGAAGAGGAGAAAAGATATATATATATATGACTGGGGTGGCTGGTGGCTCAGTTGTTAAGCATCTGCCTTGGGCTCAGGTCATGGTCCCAGGGTCCTGGGATTGAGCCCTGCTTTGGGCTCCCTGCTCCACGGGAAGTCTGCTTCTCCCTCTCCCACTCCCCCTGCTTGTGTTCCCTCTCTCGCTGTCTCTCTCTGTCAAATAAATAAATAAAATCTTAAAATATATATATATTTTATATACATATAAATATATATACATAATATATATATATGACTAGTGAAGTAAGTATCTGGTTCTTCCATTCAATGTCGATTTCTATGTGTTCAGGGTTAGGAGAATAAAAGGAAAGAACTGAATGCAAAGCTTGATCTTTCCATCAATGAGACACCCAACCATTTATCAGAATCCCTTTATATTCGATCACCTTAGCCAGCTAACTCTTCTGCTCTGTAAGTTCTCAATGGCTGCAAGCCAAAATGTTGACTTCCTCCATGTTCAACAGTACTATTGATACTTGTACTTATTTCCTATGAGGAATGAGTCCACGGTTGTATTTTCAAAAATAGATTTGGCCTTATTTGCCTCTCACTTTGGCAATTCCTTACTCTAAAAAACTGAGTTTTGGCCTGTTAACAGGACACCCTCTAGAGGATCTGTGTTCTCCTACAGTGAAAATCAGTTCCACAGGGAAAAGAATTCTATCAGCCATCTTGTAAAAAGAGACCAGCTAACCTTTGCTTCAGGTGAGCAAGCATTGTTTCACTCTACTACAGCAAATGTAAAAAGTAAACAACTATAGCGACAAAAAATGTTTAGGGAAAGAGGGTCAAAGCCACAGTGTGATGTAAAGGTCTAGTATGGGCCGCCTGGGTGGCTCAGTCGGTTAAGTGGCTGCCTTTGGTTCAGGTCATGATCCCAGGGTCCTTTGACTGAGCCCTGCATTGGGCTCCCTGCTCAGCGGGAAGCCTGCTTCTCCCTCTCCCCCTGCCTGCCGCTCTGCCTACTTGTGCTCTCTCTCTCTCTGTCGAATAAATAAATAAAATCTTAAAAAAATAATAAAAGATAAATAAAGGTCTAGTATATCTTCTTTAATAAAATATATCCTACACCCAGGACCAGCTTCATGGATCTGCAACTGGTGCAGTCTCACAGGGTCTCGTGCTCAGAAGGGCTCTACTTGGATTTAATGCTCTGGGGTGGCTATCTTGAAACTCTCCCAGCTCTGGCCCTCCACCACTGCCACCCTCAGTCTGGGGTACAGTTTGAGTTGGCTGAAGGAGGTCACTTCCCCCTCGTCCAACCACCCTCCTTGCTCCCTTGCATGGAGTTAGGTTCAGAGAGAGTCTGGGTCAGGTGTGCACTTGCTAAATCTTGGGCTGGCAGAGGGGCAGTGCCTTTAGTGGGTGACTCCGTGAGATCTCTTTCCCAATCCCACAGAAGTATCAAGGAGGCCTGGTGCTGGACCCCAGCTGCAATAAACTGGTCAGCAGCTGGTCTGTGTGAAGGGGATATTGACTTTCCTGCCCCTGGCTGGGGCCCCCACATTTTCATTTTGCCATTTTTCCTGAACCCTGCAACTTACATAGCCAGCTCTGCCTAAATCTTTCCAGGATCAATACTGAAAAGAAACTTTCCTGGTGGGAAAAAGCAGATTACCAGGTAATATGACCCTGTTCCTCTGCACCTGACCTTGCTGAGGGTCTCTCACTCGGGGTTGCACCCCTCCCTTAAGTACTCTGCAAGTAGTTCTCTTTATGCCACTTTATGCAACTGAACCAAGCCAGAAATTTCAGATAGGATTATCAAATAGTAAAGAAAGCAAGAAGGAAAAGAAACACATGGCATAAAAGGAATAGAAATAACACATCTGACAGAATGAAGACTCTGGTCGTAGGATAGCAGACTTATTCTTAGGAAGCCCATGACTCAACCATTCCAGTCCTTTCTACTCCCTTTACCTCCCAAACTTTCCCTTTAAATAGTTTTTACTTCTTTCAGACAGTCTTAGTTTCCTTTTAGAGAGACCTACCTCTTCCCTAGACAACTAATATCAGGAATTAAGCCATACTTGAAAGGAAATGCTACCTTCTCCTCAAAAAAGAAAAAAAAAAAAAGCTTTAGCTTTGTAGGCCTACCAGAATAGCCAAATCTTAATAAAGTATATAAAATTATTTCATTCCTATATTGAGAAATAATATAGTAGCAGGGACATCCTGCTCTAATGTTGGAAATGTTAGGATATTTTTTGTTTTCATTTTAAATCCTTTCTATTCAAACAATGATGTGTTCTATAGGTTCCACTAAAAAAGTAACATGGATATTAGTGGTGACGGAAAGAAAGTAACATGTTTAAGCTTCTCTCTAGAGCTCTGACATTCAGTTTCTAAAAGTTTCATCCTATCGTTTTAATTCCTGATCATTTTTTTCCCTAAAATGCATGACATAATTGTAAGAGTATTTGATGATTTGTTTTCTTTTGGGTGTCACAGCTTGCTAATTTCCGCCCCCATTATTTCTTCCTCATGTAATTGGTTGACCTGCATCTATAACAGACTTTTTGTACCAGCTTAGAGAATAAAAGAAAAGTCCTGCTGACTAATTTCTAAATTCTCTTAAGCTAGAAGATGCTTAACTTTTGGATTTCACAGGATATTTTTAAAGTGAAAGTGAAACCCATAAATGCCAATTTTTTTTTATTTTATCAAGTAAACATCTTTAAAAGTAAGACATACTAACCATTTTATTTCATAAAAGAGGACATTTTAATTCTGAAGAAAGTTCTTTACCTGAACAAACTGAGCAATGAACTCACTGCATTCTCATTTCTCCGCAGGACACTTAAGAAGAACATCAAGATCATTAGCAGGTAACCTCCTGAATCAGAGGTTGGCAAAATTTTTAACTTCTTAATAAATATTTCCCTGCAAATTTTTCAACTATTTTGAGTATTTCTACAAGTTTTATGAACTTTTACATATGACAATATATTGAGATTCAACAGCATGCACTCTGTGGCTTTTCAAAGTCAAGCTAAATTTAAAAACCTTTGAAGCAAGCATTTCATTATGCTTTTTTTTATTATTATTACTAAGAAAACTAAACAGAAACCATTGTGAAGTGCCATTGTCTTCTCTTGAATTGCTCTTTACAACCAAACTTTCATTTATAAAACAATAGAATGTCATGTATTACATGATGGAGATATACCATGGGTTATTTTTAACACCAAGGACATTACTTTATAACTGATAGCCTGATTTGATAAAGTAGGCCTGTAGTCTTGTCACTTGATATCAATATAAACATCTTTATTCTTACGAGGCTTTCTTCTATATCTAATTCCTCTTGGAAAACCTGCTTTAGATACATTCACATAGATAAAAATGCGTTAGGAATTTAAAAAATTCTGACGAGGATCTTTGCTTAATAAATGTGGCATTCCTACATGTAGTTTAAACACGGCTGTTTAGAATTTTTTCATTACCTGCATAGAAAGCAGAACACTATATAGAATTAATAAACTCGAACTTGACCCTCACCCTTCGTTGCATAATAATCAATGTAAGGATGTTATAAGGAAATATTTATTATGTTAAAACAAAGGACATTATTCTGATAGCTGTTGGGTCTAAAATGTAACATTTGACTTTCAAAGCAAGTAAATCAGCAGAGCTCCAAATAGGGGGACTCAACCAACAAAGGATCATAAAGTTAAAAAGTCTCTGTTAATCAATGACAAATTTAGTACTTGTTGCTACAATTACAAAGATAATAGTTCCTTTATGTCAGTGCCTTTGGTTTTGCAGCTGTAAAATAGCTTTGAAATTCAGCATTTCAAGGAATAGAAATTAATAGGAGGTCATTTCTACCAGAGAAATTTTAGGGGCCCATCCTCTCTAATCATCATTAAAAACTAAATCCGTAGGAGAAGAGGCACTTTACTGATTGTCAAGTGGAAGCTATTATTCATTTGATGAAGCTCTTGGCACCGTGCCATTGATTCTGCACTACAGCCTGCTGCTTGTTCTCCTTCATCTCATGCAATCAGAGTTGTTTCTGCCTGCCAGGAGCTATTTATAGAGCAAGGGGGTGGGGGGAGAAAAGCTGATATGTTCTCCGTCTTGAAAAACAACTTTCAAACTTTATAAGTACAAATCTGTTTTCTTGTCATCAGACTGCTTTTTCTGTCAATGCAGAAGATAAGGAAACTGACTTCAAGAAAACTGCCCTTCCTAATAATGACTATGAATTTGGTGGAGTCACAGGCTACAATCACACTGCATCTGACTCCCCTGGATTAATAGTCCTCAAAACTACACACACACCGTCATATGTCTATAGTGTAATTCTCTCATTTCTAGACTTCTAAGTCCATTCCAGTTCTGTATCTTAAAAATTTCTAAGAGATACTCCCTGCTTTCTTATACTTATTAAAAGCAAATATACCTTGCAAAAAAACAAAAAACAAAAAAACACTAAAAAGAAAAACTTCAAAATGTAAGTATAGGAAAATATTTGGGGGCTCAATTATTTAGGAGTTGGTTCAACAGTTAAATGTTGGTGAAATTGTTTTTCTTACAATTGCAAAAGAGGTTGGATTTTCATGAATTTTACTTAAAAGATTGGTCATCCCAAGACGATATAAATCTTTGTGTAAAAAATTACCTATGTGATATGAACATGGCATTCTCAAATTTATCTGCAACTTTCATTGTCTTGAGTTGCAGTTGTGAACATATTTCAAAACCCAAACTATTCAGAATCTTTATTTTTGGAAAAGTTTCAGGCTTTATTTTAGCACTTACAAAATCCACTTAAAATGTTTTATCCTCTAAAATAATAGGGAAAACAAAAATAAAATAATAGTATACATTTAAAATCTTAAGAATAGCAATAGCAATACTTCTGGTTGCTAAAATTTAATATAATGGAAAGGAATTATATTTGTTGGAATACAAAACAACAAAACCAAAACCTGAGCCTTAAAAAAAATATATGGAAATAAAATCATATGGCTGTGAACTACCTGATGTAATTTTTTTTTTTTAAAGATTTTATTTATTTATTTGAGACAGAGAGAATGAGAGAGACAGAGAGCACATGAGAGGGGGGAGGGCCTCCCTCCCCGCCAAGCAGGGAGCCCGATGCGGAACTCGTTCCCGGGACTCCAGGATCATGACCTGAGCCGAAGGCAGTCGCTTAACCAACTGAGCCACCCAGGCGCCCCTGATGTAATTTTTTTGAGAAATTTAGTTCATTATCCAATCAAATGTTTTAATAAAGTGCAATTTTTAAAAAGTAGCCATAGAGCTAGAGCATTGCCAATAAATGTCTGGTTATAAATAGAACATCAAAATACAACCATAATCATTTGAAAATACAATAAAGGTTAGCTAAAGTAGTTACTTAGCAGAACAACTTGAGTTAGTAGGGTGGAAAACAGACCATGGATTCGTTTGTTTTGTTTTGCTTTAACTTCATAGAAGATCTATATTTCAGCACCCTTTTGGATTGTGGTATTTTCAGAGCCCTGGCTTTCAGCAGGACCCAGAAAGTTATACTCACCAGGGAGTCTATAGTATCTTTTCTCCTGAAAGCTACATGCCTTACCACCAAGGCATTTACCTACAAGTAGCTAAGATTAGATGAAATGCTCTGTTTCAGACAAAAGCTAGAGAATATGAAGTAAAATTAAGTATCATGGATCCAGGTATTTTAGAAAGGCAAGTGGAATAAGAAAATTAAAAGTCCAAATGAATCTGAATTGCCCAGAATAACTCTGCATAGTCTGAATTTCTAGATAATTTCCAGCTTTTCCTGCCCTTCACTTTTAGTTCTCACAATGTTCTTCTTACGGTTTTTCACTCAAAACAATGAAAAAATTGGGGCATTTGTAGAATAGTAGTTTGATATCTCTGCCATTAATTCAACAGATCACCACTGGGCTCAGAAAGTTAGGTCTGTGGAGCTAATCCCCATCTTAAACGTTCAATAGTTCACTCAACAAATATTTATTGAGTACCTACTATATGCTGGCACCATCCCAGTTGTCAAAATACATTGAGGAATGAAAAACATGCAAAGTTCCTATCTTTATTTAATATGTATTCCAATGGAGCCTCAGCTAAAACAAAATAAAGATCAGCATCAAAAAACATCTTTCTTTCATGAACATAGTCCTGTATTTCTCAAAATTGCACAACATTAAATTGAAGGGCAACAACTTCATAAGTTATAATTTCAATGTCTGAGCACTGACCTTATATGCCAGATACTGTGTTGAATACTTTTTCATGCATTATCTCATTTAATTAGTGCCTATCAATCTTAATCTTCAAAAAAAAATCCCCATAATACAGATAAATAAATGAATACTTAGGTTATGTAACCTATTAAGTTTACACAGATAAAAAGTGGCAAATTAAACACAGGTCTCTCTCAACTATAAAAATAGTAATTTCAGGCAAGTCTTCTCCTGAGGATTTAGTAGCATTCATTCATTCACTCATTCAGCACTTTTTCAACCAATATTAAGAGTGTCTCATATGTGCCAGGACAAAGAGGCAAAGATCCCTGCCTTTGGGGAGCTTAAATCTTAGTGAGAGGAGACAGACAATAAATATAAACATAATAAATAAGCAAATACATAATATATTAGGTTAACATCAATTCACCGGAAAAAAATAAAGTCTAACATTTTTCCTAACAATTTGAAATCTTAAGTTAGAGGTAAAGACAACTTTCAAAATTTCTAAAAAAAGGAGCTCAGGAGACCAATGACAAGCACCCCAAAAAGGAAATGCTACAGCATAACAGTGTTGAAGAAATGACTTCATACTGGGGAAAATGACACCTGTTTGCCACCACTGTAGAGAGTTGAATTTGTTGTTAAGTCTTTGTTATTTTGATCATGAGATGCTTGGTAATAAAGGGAAGAGCAGGGCATCAGTAATTGCCCATCTGGAGTACAACAAACACACGTAAATCACTGGAAAATCACGTGCGGTTTGATGACATTTATCCACTTTGGTTTCCACTGACTGGTATGCCAAACCCCAGACACCAAAATTACTAAGGTTGGGGAATAAATACCCATCATTAAATTTCCAGTGGTTTAATAATTATTCCTCTTCCTGGGGACATGATTAAACCTCACACAGCAGCAAAACAAGAAACTAAGTTGCTGGGCATCAGAGGTGTAGAGAAAGTAAATGAGAAAAAGAGAGAGAGTGAGAGCAACAAGGGAAATGACAGAAGAGAGGGGGAGAGGGAGAAAGCACAGAAGGGAAAAATCTCTTTGGTGGTTACTCTCAACCATCCTTGGGCTTAAGACAACCACCCACGGGCACTAAACAAGTGATTAAGCTGCAATCTGGATGTGTACCTCATTCTCATAATTCCAGGGGATGGGTCAAGTTGCTCCAGTGGGAGCAGAAGGTGCAGCAAACAGGAAACATAATCCCACCCAAGGCCATGCTTTTCTCCTAGAGGGATGGCTGAGCTAGATCCTGCTAACACAAAAATGGTGAATCTTCTCTTTTCCAGGAGTACTAACTGGCTTTGGTCAATATTGCCTTCTTAAGAGGGAAAAAATAGAATCTTTCTTTTGATAGCATGTTAAGTGGTCCCAGAGTTATAACTGACCTAAACCTCAGTCAAATTTCCTTGTAATGGTTGAAAAACCCAGCATACCTTCCTATCCATGGAGTTTCCAGGCACAGCCTAGGAAAAAATTCCCGATTACTGACTGGAACTAAGGGAAGTAAATTGGCTACAAGATGATGATAAATCCCATTTGAGATATAATACCAGGGATTTTATGTTAACTGAGATCAAAGTCAATACTCCTTAAGTAGTTTCCTTCTTAATTTTTCCTATCTATAAACTGAAAATATTCTAGCAGGCCAACTCCAGAATCCATGTCTATAATACTCACCATTGTATCTCTAGTACCTGTACAGTACTTAGGAAATAATAGCACTCAATAAACACTTTGACAAAAAAAATGCAGATAAATGAATGTATCAATATTATTTTTTAATTGAAGTATAGTCGACACACAATGTTACATTAGTTTCAGGTGTACAACAGTGATTTGACAACTCTATACATTATTCTATGCTCACAAGTGTAGCTACCATCTGTCACCATACAATGTTGTTACAATACCATTGACTGACTATCTTCCCTATGCTTTCATCTCCGTGAATTATTCATTACATGACTGGAAGCCTGAACCTCCCACTCCCCTTTACTCTTTGCCCATCCTCCACCCTTCTCCCCTCTGGCAGCCATCAGTTTGTTCTCCATATTTATGGGTCTGCTTCTGCTTTTTTGGGTTTGTTCATTTGTTTTGTTTTTTAGATTCCACATATAAGTGAAGTTATATGGTATTTATCTTTCTCTGACTTATTTCACTTAGCACAATGTCCTCTAGGGTTCATCCATATTGTTGTAAATGGCAAAATCTCATTCTTTTTTATGGCTGAGTAATATTCCATTGTATATTTATGTACCATTTTTCAAAGAAAAAGTTTTTTATTTTTCTGGGTAAGTATCCAGCACTGCAGTTACTTTTCTTTTTTCTTTTTTTTTTTAGGAACTCTCAAACTGTTTTCCACAGTGGCTACACCAAGTTACATCCCCACCAAGAATGCACAAGGGTTCTTTTTTTTGTACATCCTTGCCAACACTTGTTATTTCTGTCTTTTTGATACTAGACATTCTGACTGGTGTGAGGTGATACCTCGTTGTGGTTTTGATTTGGATTTCCCTAATGATTAGTGATGTTGAGCATCTTTTCCTGTGTCTGCTGGCCATCTGTATATCTTCTTTGGAAAAATGTCTATTTGTTTTTCAGTTTTGAGTTATTAAAGTTCTTGATATATTTTGGATATTAACCCCTTATAAGACAAATCACTTGCAAATATCTTCTCCCATTCAGTAGGTTGCCTTGTCATTTTGGAAGGCAGCTATGCTCACCACTATACCACCAACGCATGCCTTGTCATTTTGTTGATTGTTTCCTTTGTTGTGCAAAAGCTTTTTGTTTTGGCGTAGTCCCAATAGTTTGATTTTGCTTTTTTTTTTTTAAAGATTTTATTTATTTTTTGACAGAGAGAGACACAGAGAGAGAGGGAACACAAGCAGGGGGAGTGGGAGAGGGAGAAGCAGGCTTCCCGCCGAGCAGGGAGCCCGATGTGGGGCTCGATCCCAGGACCCTGGGATCATGACCCGAGCTGAAGGCAGATGCTTAACAACTGAGCCACCCAGGTGCCCCTGATTTTGCTTTTGTTCCTATTTTTCTATCTAACAAAAACATGGTAGTAATTTATACAAAATTATTGGGTTCTCTGAGTTAATTACGTATCCTACCAAGTATAAAATGACTCTTAAAATTTATTATACTTGTATGCCTCATTATTTACTTTTATATATTATTTTATCTTATTAAACCAAAATGCCAAATTACTCTCTGGCCAACATACCACAGGAAGAAAAAGTAACTAATATATATTAAGGATTCATTAAGATTGGCATGTGCAACATGTCTTTATTTGCATTGTCTCATGTTTTTCTTAAGGCACTCTGATAAATTAGACATTATTAATCTCCTTTAACAGGGAAAGAAGTATAGGCTTAGAAAGGTCATTAATTTGCCTAAGGTCATACAACCAGTAAGCAGCAGAATGCAGATTCAAACCTAGGCCCTTTTGACTTGAAAGTCCATACTCCTTTCTATTACATCAAACTGCTAAAGGAAAACATATTCAAACTGCAAAAGCAAGCATCTATCTACTCTTCCCTTCCAGAAAGTTACTTAGAAAAGCCAGCATGACCTCTACATAAGTCTCCTGTGAATAAGCTCTGGAAGACATCCATGGAAGGGTAATCCTATATAAAGCTGAACAATCCTGTGGCAATTAGATTGATAGTGAATTTGGTCTTAGGGGAAAGAGTCCTACACTGTAAGTGAAGTAAATAGTATTGGTGTTTTAACCACTCATATCACCTGAACATGCACATTGCACACACCACTGAATTAATAATTACCAGAGTTCAAAACTAAAGACTTTAGTCTGTGTATGTCTGTGTATCTCTTGAAGAGAGAAAAACAATCCTTAGGGGTAAAAAATGGCTCATTTTTCAACTGACTTAATATGGAAAACTCCCTGCAGTAAACATGTGTTGAGTTAAATAGGAAATAATTCAGGAAAATTTATAAAGAAAAGTCAGTTTCATAAACTTCTGGAAGCCTCGAATTCAAAGTACTCTGATTATCTGATCAAAGTTTCAGCACTGAGTATTGGAAATCCCTATAAGTGAGACTGTCAAAAGCAGATATTAGGCCATAAACATTAATAATCAGAATCATAACCTACCAAAAATTGGCTTATGTTTTCATGTACTGTACTGTACCTCAGTCTCCCCTCACCCTAAAATAGAGTTTGTAACAGGTAATTCCTGCATAAAAGAAGATATAAACAGAATCAGTTTCATGCAGAAGAACTGATTATGCATATCCTCATCTTGAAGGATATGCATAAGAACTGATTATGCATATCCTTATTTTGAAGGATAGCAAAAAGTCCACATGTCCCCCAAAATGTATCATACTTTCTCACACACTACTGGTCTCAAACTAAGAAATTCACCATTAATGACACTTCTTTGGACTAGAACATAATATATGTTCATTACCCATACACATACATACGCTTTAAGAGTAGAGGTTGAAGGAATAGACGGAAATCAGGTTTATTTTATAGGGGAAAGAGAACAATTTGGAACATCCATGGAAAAAATCAGACTACTAAACGTCAATAAGCAAAGATGCCAGAAGATATGACAAGAGGAAGAGTGAAGGTAAATTTTTCTGACATAATAACAAAATTCATCTAGCTCACCTTATCAGGAAGATTAAATAATGTATGCAGAGCTCTCTGAACTCCTTGAAAAAGAAGCACAGACATACAGAGAATAATTATAGCTGCATTTTCTAGTGCCTAAACAAGTCTTGGCTAAACGCCCCATTAGGTCATGCATATCATCAGATTACCATTAAGTAAGCCAAAAGAAAAACTCCTACATGCTAGTCAGGGAGCCAAAGAGTAAAATGCAGCCTTAAACAGCTCTGATTCCAACTAGAATTCAACTTGGGCTCCAAGTATAAGAATCTGGTTCACATATTTTTAATGGGCATCTTTCAGATACTTAAGGAAGAAAGAAATTAATAAATTCTCCCCAAACCTTATCCCTACCCTAACATGTAAGGAATGAAGACTGCCACCTGTCTAGGATTTGAGTTTCAGAGGCATCTTCAATACATCAAAGCATCAAGGGACAGGCTTTGAGTAAAGGCAGACAAGATCAAGAGACTTGCATATTTTAAATAACACACAAAAATTACAACATAAAAAAAAAGATCAGAACCCCTCTTTATTCATTCAGAAATCTGAGGGCCCTTACTGGGTTAGGCTTAAACTTACTGTATGTCCTAGAAAAGGTACATTGTTTAAAAGGAAGTTTAAGGGGGAACAAATGTATTTCATGGGGTTTTATAAATTAATAAAAGTATTCTGCAAGGTGCTTTGAGATTCAGAGATTAAAGAAAACTGTGAAGCTATATAAAGCATTCACTTTCCCTAATGCTGTGAGAATATGAGTAGCTTTTCTCAGCTGTTGTCAAAGAATTTTTCCGTTTATTCTTTCCTGATGCTATCTATACCAGTAACTATACCAACAGCAATAACATCTTATATTTAATTAAGCTTTAAAAATTGAAAAGGAATATTAAATATGGTATCTTTTTTTGATTCTTAGATATATTCTGGAGACAGTTATTTTTATCTCAATTTTACAGATAAAGCAACTAAGTTTAAAAAAGAAATTAGTGATTTACTCAAGGCTACACAAGAGCTAAGTAGTAGAACTGAATGTCAAATCCATCTCTTTGGACTCCAAATCCTTGACATTTCCTCCCATCAACCTAGATTTTCCTACCAACAAGTGAAATAGACGACTCTTGTTCTTTTTCAGTGCTAATTTTGCAAAGAAGACCTTCTAGTCAGACCTGTTAAAATAGTTAATATTATTAAGGCAAAATTATAGTAATTTTTATCACTGAGAGTATAGTGAGGGTGCAAACTACAGCTCTTTTACATGATCCACACTAAACAAATAGACTGGAGACTTCAAATTGTTCTTGGATCAACCTAAATGTGGCCATCTTGCTAATACAAGGGGATTTCTTTATAATGGACCTTAACTTGTGAAACCGAGTCTCCTAAGTGTTGATGCAATCCACATGTAGTGTTATGAAAGTCTGCCTGAGCCACAGCCCCAGGGGCAGGTGGTTCGTTTGATCTTTATAGTTATAAAGGAAACATTTGGTAATCAGACTAAAAAAGTACCCTAGAGAAAAACAGGAAGGCATTTGTACAATGACATGAAATTCTTCTTTGTCTGCCTAAATCTCATTCTGCCAGCAGTAAAAGAATCTTGAAGAAGAAACCTAGGAGAATAGAAAGAGCTTTAGAAGCAAGTGTTAGAGTGGTTCTGGCAACAGCAATAAAAATAGTGGTAAAGGAAAAAATCAAAAGTAGCTCTTTTTTGTCATTGCTTATTACAGAAAGCCTCCATAATAGTGTATTTCAGTTAGACTTTTCTGGGTAACAAACCACCCCTAAACTAAATGGCTTAAAAAAATTTTTATTACTTTCCATTGTTCTTAGGTGGTTCCTCTTCTGACCTCACCTGCACTTACTCATGTGCTGTATTCACCTACAGAGTCAGCTATAGTCCAGGTGGGGAAACAGACTCCATCTGTTGATAGGAGAAGTTACATTGCAAAAGTTTATGGACACAAGGAGTCATAATTCTTTAGGGTCCATTATGACCCTAATCAATAATTCTGGGGTCTTTAATCCCAGCTGTACATAGAATCATCTGGGATATTTTTAAACAAATACAATTGACTAGGTCTCATTCCTAGAAATTCTGACTTAAGTGGTTGGAGGTAAAGCCCGGTCATCAGCATTTCTTAAAAGCTCTCCAGTTGATTAAAATGAAGCCAGATTTAAGAATGACTATTTTTGGGGCACCTGGGTGGCTCAGTCCATTAAGCATCTGACTCTTGTTTTGGCTCAGGTCACGATCTCATGGTTTCGTGAGATCAAGCCCTGCATATAGGGCTCCTCGCTCTGTGTGGAGTCTGCTTGAGATTCTCCCCCTCTGTCCCTCTCCCAACTCGCATGTGTACACTCTCTCTCAAATAAGTTTAAAAATCTTAAGAAAAAAAAAGGAATGGTTGTTTTCTATTCCAATGATTGAATTACCATAGTTGCAGAATGAGTAAGTGAGAGTACTATGTAATAAGAATTTCATACTAAGGTAAATGATATGGGGTAATATAAAATAGAAAACAAAAATAGAAGACAGAAAAGTATTGGATCACAGTCAATAACAGAACCAGAACAAAGACACTAACACAGTCAAAACTAGCTGTGGGTTTTTACCAATACCCTAGTGAAGGGAGACTGGTAATTGAGAGCAGAAAAAAACCCTGATGAACTATATAACTGTGTTATGTCTGCAATTTGTTGTATACATATTTATAGATATGCTTAAGTATTTAAGACTCAGTGCACAGTTTACTCATTGGTATTGTTTTAGTTTTCCCCAATTGACTCTTTGCATTTTCCTTCTAACACACTGGTTCTCAACACAAACTGAAACTAGGATGGTTTTAAAGAATACTGATGCAAAAGCACAAACCCAAGTATTCTGATTTAATTGCCCTGGAACAGGACCAGGCATCAGATACCTAGGTGATTATAATGTGAAACCAAGTTTGAGAACTGTTGCTCTAAGATATCATTTTATTTGTTTGTTTGTTTATTTATTTATTTATTTATTTATTTATATAAGATATCATTTTAAACAAAACTTTCCAAGTATCGTTAAGGAGAGTTTGGCATTAACTCTGATGGAACCAGTCAATACAGTAGTCTCCCTTAGGATTGAAAATAATTCTCTAAGGGCAAGACCTACATCTGTTCAACTCTGTATATCAACAGCCTGGCACATGTGTGGCATAAGACATGGACTGGTAACTCTCTTACAGAATGAGCACCCCAACCTACTGTTGTGTGAATTTGGATGAGAGCTAAATATTTTTATATTGAATAAATATTAAAATATTTTTTAATGCAATTGGCAGTGACATCTAGGGTAAGCTAGTACCTAGAAAACCTCATATTGTTTGAATACTCCCAAGGATTAACTGAAATAGTCCTCTCCATCAGAGACAGAACTTAAAACAGAGCCAATTAACAGTCAATATTCCTAAATTCCAGAGCCTCTAATACCATAGATTGGCATCCCCAGAGACTTGACACCCCTACTTAATAGTAGACAATTGGGGCACCTGGGTGGCTCAGATGGTTAAGCGTCTGCCTTCAGCTCAGGTCATGATCCCAGCGTCCTGGGATTGAGCCCCGCATCGGGCTCCCTGCTCAGCGGGGAGCCTGCTTCTCCCGCTCCCTCTGCCTCTCTCCCTGCTCATGCTCTCTCTCTCTCTGTATCTCTGTGTCTCAAATGAATAAATAAAATCTTTTAAAAAAATAGTTAATAGTAGACAATTATCTTTTAAACTTCTGATACTTCCTATCTCCAATCCTTGCTCTTTACTTCCCGCTCTGTTCCTGCATTTATCCAAATCCTAAATCTTCCTGGCTTAACCTTCTGTCTTGACTAAACATTTAGTCTTTGGAGTTTGACTTTTCTAGTTTCAACCCTCCATCCTCTCTATAATACAAATTAGACTGTTTCTGACTTTTCTTATTCTCAGTCAATACCAAAAAATCATGTCAGTGGAGCTTCAGCCATGGGGCATCATCCATGATGTTCCACTGCCCTATGCCCCATATAAGCTTCTCCCTCCTTCCCAATCCACATGCTTTCAGGTCAACCCCACACTGGGGACTGGCCCTCATTCTATTGGTTGGATGTCAAGACCCTATTTAGGATATGTGGATTCAGGGGACTTCAGAAATCGGATATCACAAACTAATATTGGGCCCTATCCCAGAGGAAAAACAAATAATATAAATATGAGAAATGCTGGATTTAGCAAAATCAGGTAGATTTCTTTAGTGGAAGTCTTCATAGAGCTTTTATGTACACTGAATTTCTAGCACTGGCAATTTGAAAAGTTCTGATAATTCTCACTAACCATCCCAAATTTGGAGACAAGTAAATTGAGATGGGATGATACCCCTTTTCTCTTTCTCTCTGTTTCCCTCTCTGTATGTCTCTCTCACTCTCTCTCTCCTTTTTTTTTTCAAGTAATCTCAATACCCATTGTGGGGCTCAAACTCATGACCCCAAAACAAAGAATCACATGCTGTACTGACTGAGCCAGCCAGGCACCCCTCTTTCTCTCTCTTCTGATTAGTTTGGAAGAAGGGGTAGGAAGTAAGTATGGAGAGGGATGGATTAGAGACTGGTGAAATCAGAGAAGTTTTTAGGGCTATCTATTGGAAACAAAGGCTTTAGAACTCCACACTGAATTAAGAGAGTTACTTAAAGCCCTAAGATATCTCCTCACCATGGGAATGGGATATGTTCATGATAAGGTAAAGTGAATTTTGATACACCATAGTTTACAATGTCTCAGGAGAGCAAAGTTCAGATTATTATGGTAAAATTTCATACAATTTTGTCTCAGCTCTAATGAATTCCAGAAACAATTCCATACTCTCAAGCTACATAAAAGTGGATGGAATACAAATTTCCCAGCCCAAAAATTTAGCTTAGAGGGAATGATGAACCAAATCCAGGGAAATTCATCCATATTTTATCAAAGCAAAGAGAATGTCTGGAAAAGTAGTACCTATGTTAAACAGAAGCAACATTTTAGGGAGGAAAATGGCATAGCAACTATAGATACTGCACTATAGAAACAAAAGAGTGGACAATAACAAGGGTGTGCAAAATGGAATGCACTAGACTGTTCTGAAACAAAAATGTAAATAATGGAAAAAATTCATTATGAATGCATTGTCTAGAAGAGCACAATAAAAAGATTAAATTTAACAAAGTAAGCTCTTTATCAACCTAAAAATGAAGTTAAAAAGCAGTGAGATAAGATGAAATAGGAAATCGCAGCATAAGAAAAAAATAGCATTTTAAAAGACCTACTAAAAAAGTAAAAATAAATTAAAAATAAGAATGAAAATAAAAAAAAGAATTTCTAAATAAGTTAGAGGAAGTAAGAAACAAAATAGAATTACTAATATAGAGGAAACACTTGAGGTAATTACAGCAAATGCAGAGGAAAAAGCCAAAACAACTAAAGTAATTAGAGAAATGATAATGGATATGAAGGACAAACTGTGACAACAATAAAGATACAATAAGTGGTTTTGACTTCTATAACCCCAATAATGAAGAACAAAATAAATTCAAAGATATAGCACAAAACACTATCCACAAAGAAAGGACAACCTAAATTTGTATATCAAAAAAACACTCTTTCCAGGAAATAAAGCAAATACAATGATCAGCAAAAAGATATACCTGGTAGTTACTGATTTTAAAAATAAAGAAAAAATTCTTTAGGAATTCCCTGTAGGGAAAAAAAAAAAGTCACATTGGCTTCACGCTTCCCCAAAACAATGATTTCCAAAAACTGTTGGAGCAATATCTCTAATGTTCTGAGAGAAACAAAGTATGATCCAAGAATATTGTATCCAGCTAAAATATCTTTCAAAAATTAAAAAAGATAAATATTTTAAAAATGAAAAACTCAGAGAATACAGCAGCCATGAACCATTTTTTAAAAAACACAAAAAATTTAGATCATTAGTAGGATAGAAATATTAGAATAAATATATAAATAAATACATAGACTATATAAATGAATAGAAATATTTATTTGATTGAGGGACAGCCACATACAGTTGTGCAGAATTTTCATTGTCCAAATTCAGGGAGCACCATTCATATTATAAAGTGAACAACTGAATGTGGTGGCTCTAGTTTCAACTTAGATTTTCTTTTATTAAAATCAAATAAGACCTGGGGCGCCTGGGTGGCTCAGTCGGTTGAGCGACTGCCTTCGGCTCAGGTCATGATCCTGGAGTCCCGGGAAATCAAATGAATCAAATAAGACCAAATTAAATTATCTCATTTATAAGAACATGACATTTATGACCATTATATTTACCAAATTATTTCTACCTGTCTGCCTATCTATATCTTTATCAATAAATATGCATAGGGATAGATCTTTATGTTCAACAACTCTTAAAGATTATTATTAAAGAATAGTTGGATTTAACTATTCAATAATGATCAATTTAATCATATAAATATGTAGCAATTTACAAGTAATGTTTGGTAGTAAGGAGAAATGATGTGATTGCCCAAGTCCTGGATTTCATAACATATCCTTTTTATTTTTATAACATATCCTGATTATTTGTCATCCATTTTACCCTTTTAACATTCCATTCTGTCCACATCTGTCTTAATTCTAGGGAATAACCCAGCTTAGGTAGGTGTTCTGAGGCTATCAAGTCCCACACATCTAATTCCTTTTTCTGGATTTAATTTCCCTCTGAGAGAACCTGGAAGGAGGGTCCCTATATGCCATATGATCTCACCATGGCCACATCTTGTTAGAGAAGAATGGACACCAGTTCCAAAATCAATGCTTTGCTTAACCACAAATAAATGAAGAATAAATAGAGACTATATAACTAGTGATAGGACTTGAATTAGACAATCAGGGCCAGGACAGTCATATTGGACCATGTAAAAAATTAGTAAGAGAAAAACCTTATTGCTACAGAGAGGAAATAATTAAACACGTTTAGAGAAGCAAATAAAAATATATGCCATTGCTCTAGAATTAAAGATTCCACCTTCAGGGCGCCTGGGTGGCTCAGTTGGTTGAGCGACTGCCTTCAGCTCAGGTCATGATCCTGGAGTCCCTGGATCGAGTCCCGCATCGGGCTCCGTGCTCAGCAGGGAGTCTGCTTCTCCCTCTGACCCTCCCCCCTCTCATGCTCTATCTCAGTCTCTCTCTCAAATAAATGAATAAAATCTTAAAAAAAAAAAAAGATTCCACCTTCAGTTTGGGGGAAAGGAAAAAAAAGGAATAAATAAGGATTTAGGACATTAGGTAAGGATTTAAGAAAAGGCAGCAAGGGGCCTCATTTTGGCCTTAGCCTTAGCCATATGCCCCAGCTTGGTTCAAACCCTATTTAGGGGTACATGGTACTTACAGAGAAATCAATATATTCATATTTTATTCCTCACTGAAGTGCTATTAACTCTGTATAATTCCTTTGGAGAGAAGAATAAATGATAGGCTGTGGGTAACTGAATCCTTAAATAAGTAATGCCATGGCCCCTGACCTTTAAGGGGTCTAAAAATTGGTATGCACAAAATTAAAGCCCTCCTAAATTAAAAAAAAAAAAACAAAACTATGATATAAGAAAGAGGAAAAGGAGTGCCTGGATGGTTCAGTCAGTTAAGTGTCTGCCTTCAGTGTGATCCCAGGTTTCTGGGATCCAGCCCCCATTGGGCTCCCTGCTCAGAGGGGAGTCTGCTACTCCTTCTGCCCCTCCCCCTGCTTGTGTTCTCTCTCTCACTCACTCTCTCTCTCAAATAAATAAATATTTTAAAAAAAAAAGAGGAAAAGTGTAGAACTGCATCGTCCCCCTATGTAAACTGAGAAACCACCAAAAAGAAAAGAAAAGAGAGAATATGTGTGCACAAAGATAAAAAGAATACCTTTAACCAATGCTAAGACATATGAAAGCAGGCTGTTTTTCATTTCTTGTTATTAAATATTCCTAGGATTACCTGCTATATCCTCACAACAACTCTCCTTTACTTGGGCTAGCTTGAATGGGTTTGTTACTTTACAAACAAAAGAGCTTTGTTTAGACAAGTAAAGCATCAATCAAGATAGTCTATTGTGGTGTTTGGGTTCTAGAAAGGCCTGTGATGATTAGGGTTACTACTAAAGGCAGTGAGGAATAGGTAAAACAGAGACATGAATCTAAGCCAAAGATTTTAGGAAGTGTGAAGATTAAACCAGGAAAACCAAGATGAGTAGACAAGATTCAAGTGCAATCATAGGCTTGAATATGGGAGGGAGTTAAAGAGCAGGACTGGGACTGGGCAGAACTGAGTTACACTGATGGCAATAGCTGACCAGGCTGCTTAAGTCAACCTTACTGCCAAGAACAACTAGAAAAGAGGGCAACAATTTTTAATATCCATTAGAGAAGAGACTTCCAGTTCTAGTTCCAGATGTAAGGAGTGTGGAACTTACCACTCTGCCCTAACAACAATAAAAGGCTGAATGGACTGAAAAATCAACAACTTCTTGGATCCACAGAGAGTGGAAAACACAGACCAAACTGCTGTCCCAAGACTGAAGAGACAGGCAAATACAGGCAGTCACAGTTTACCAGAGCAGAACTCATAAGCAGAAACCACCTCAGGAACCAGTATTAGGACAGGAAACCTGAACTGTAATTGATGAATTACTGAAGGCCAACTATGGACAACTCTGAGAGTTAAAAACCTAGGGTGACCCAGTCATAGGAGGGCCCCCACAATATTGTGAGATTTACCTCTAAGAGTTCAACCAGATTCCCACAGTAAATATCAGAAAAATGCCCTTGGGTTCTAGCAGGGGAAGGGGAAAAGGAAATGTTTTGGAATACACCAGAGCCCTTTGTTCTCGATAAGCCCTGCCCTCTGGAAACTAGTTAACTAGAGCCTAACCTGCCAAGGTATTATCAGAGCCTAATTGACCTGGAAGAAGGGAACTACCCAACTCCTGTCAGCTCTAGCCCTCCACTTGGAAGAAGGGAAATACCCAACTCCAGCCTACTGTAATCATCCTGTCCTACCTAAAGGGGAAGAAAAAAGCAGAAGCTTGTGTGGTGTTCACAGTCCACAAGCACAGAATCACTAAAAGATTGAGCCTTAATCATAAGACTGTAGAATGATTCTCTTCCCCACACCTCACCACTAAATTACTAAAGGCCTATTTATAGAGTTTCCTTGTACCCAATACATAATGTCTGGCTATCCAGAAGAAATTAAAGGCCTATCAAAGGGCAAAAGACAGTTGCAAGAGACAGAGCAAGCATCAGAAGCAGACATGGAAGGATGTAATTACCAGGCTGAGAATTTAAGCAACTATGATTAATATGCTAAAGGCTCTAATGTATAAAGTAGTCAGCATGCAAAAACAGATGGGCAATATAAACAGGGAAATAGAAATTCTAAGAAAGAACCAAAAAGAAATGCTAGAGACCAAAAACACTATAACAAAAATGAAGAATACCTCTGATGGGCTTATTAGTAAACTGGACACAGCTGAGGAAAGAATCTCTGAGCTTGAGGATGTATCAACAGAAACCTCCAAAACCAAAAATCAAAGAGAACAAAAACTGAAAAAAAATAACAGAATATCCAGGGACAATGGGACAACTACAAAAAAGGTAAAATATTCATATAATGGAAATACCAGGAGAAGAAATATAGAAACAGAAGAAATAATTGAAATAATAATGACTGAGAATTTCTCCAAATTAATATCAGAAACCAAAATACTCAGGAAGCCAAGAGAATACCAAGCAGGATAAATGTAAAAACAAAACAAAACAAAAAAACTACCTAGGAATATAATTTTCAAACTGTACAAAACCAAAGATAAAGAAATAAATCCTTAGATTAGCCAGAGGAAAATAAACAATAAACACCTTACCTACAGCAGAACAAAGATAAAAATAATATCCAACCTCTCAGAGACCAAGCAAGCAAGAAGAAAGTGGAGTGAAATATTTAAAGTGTGGAAAGGGAAAAAACCCACCAGCCTAGAAATCTTCACTCTCTGAATTTATCCTTCAAAATGAAGGAGAAATAAAGGCTTTCTCAGACAGACAGAAATTGAGGAAATCTGTCACAGTTGACCTGCCTTTCAAGAAATGTTAAAAGAAGTTCTTTAGAGAGAAGGAAAATAATATAGGTCAGACACTAAGATCTACATAAAGAAAGGAAGAACATTGGAAAAGGATTGATAAGTGAAGGTAAAAGAAAAACTTCTTTTATTCTTAAATAATCTGACAAATAACAGTTTGTTCAAAATAGTAATAGCAACAGTGTCTTTGATTATGTATGCATATATACACACACTAATGTATGCATGTGAATATATCTATATCCTATAGATAGATGTAAGTATAGATATATGCAATGATACAAATGGCAGGAGGGAGGAATTAGGATTATTTGTTAATAAGGTATTCACACTACCCACTAAGTGGTATAGTGTTATTCAAAAATGTCATTGGATTAGTTGTAAATCTATATTGCAAACTCTAGGGCAACCACTAAAAAAGGTTAAAAAAATAAAAGAAGTGATATGCTAACAAATAGGATAACTGATATATTAAGAAGAGAAAATGGAATCACTTTATCTTCTCAATTAAATATCAATTAGACAGTATTAGAGACCAAGGCAGGGAGAATTGTGGGTCAATATCAAGAAGAAGAGAGAAGCCAAGAAAAGGGAGCACAATTACGAGAGCCACTTATTCCCTGAGGTGAATATTAATATCAAAGAGCAGCACAGTGGCTAAAAGGCTAAGAAGCTGAGCAAAGCTTTCATCAGTTTCATGATTCAGAGGGCCAAATAATAGTTCAAGGACTTTCAAAGAAGTGCAGCCCTGTTAAAACACCTCTAGCATTTGGCTAGAAATCTGAGTGCCACGTGGTAAAGAGTAAGAAGTAGATCAGTTCTCAAAAAAAGTGAAGCCCAGCTTTGAATCATTTCAGTTTTTACTGGATTATGGTGATCTTCCCCGAATTTGATTGTCTGCAAGAAGCAAAATCAAATAACCTCTGGAAGAAGATATCATCTAGAGATTAAACTATGTTTGTAATTTTTCATGCACAAACAACAAACAGAAAATAGAAACATACCCACAGGATATCTAGATATTGATATGTTAGATACATGCTATAAAATCACTATGATTAAAATGTTCAAGTAATTTACTAATATGGTGGAGAATTCCATGAGATAAATGGAAATTATGAAAAAAAAATCATAAAAATTCTAGAACAAAAGTTAAGTTATTGGAAAACTCGGTGATGGGCTTCAACATAGCTGAAGAGAGTATCAGTGAATGACATGACATGGCATAAGAAAAAAATCCAGTCTGAAACACTGAGGGGAAAAAAAATGACATGAAATACAGTATAAAAATCTAATATACCTGTGACTGGAACCTCAGAAGAAGAGAAAGGGAGAGAATGAGAGCAAGTGAGAGAGGAGAGAGGGAAGAGATAAAAGCAACATTTCTAGACAAAATGTTCAAGATTTTTTTCAAAATTGATTAAAGGTATCAAGTTAGTGATTCAAGAAGCAATCCAAACTCTATCCAGAATAAATAAAGAAAACCACATCCAAGCCTATCTTACTAAAACTGCTAAAAACCAAACATTAGAAGGAAATCTTAAAGGCAAACAGGGAAAAAATGTTATTACTTTAAACAGCAACCATAAGACTTAAAATAGAACTTTTAAATGGAAATAATGTTCAGTTATTTGTGTTTTCTTGTAATTCACTGGATTTCTTTAGGAGGAATATTCTGAACTCTCTGTTAGATAGTTCATATATCTCCATTTCTTTAGGGCCTGTCATCGAAACTTTATTAGTTTCCTTTGTTGATCTCACCTTCCTTCGGTTATTCATGATCCTTGCAGGCTGAGGCCACAGGAGCCGTCCTGGAATCTAAGCCTGTGGGGACTTGTGCTGGGGCTTGCCACAAGACTGGGGCCACAACAATTAGCTGGGTGCTAGGGAGGGTGAGAAGCCCACAATAGCTAGTTTGGAGTATAGGTCCATGGAGACCAGCCTGGTGCTGGAGTGGGTTGGAAGCCTGGAGCCATGAGAGCTGCCTAGGGCTGCAGGAGGCAGTCAAGCACCAGTGTGGACCAATGCTGTCAGGCATTTACTTTACTCTCCAATCCCTCCATGGAGAGGTCATTCCTCTCTGTGCTGGGCTGCCCAGGCTTGGGGGAAGTGTGATGGGGTAATATGAAACTGTCTTTCCTACCTTCTTCAATGCATCTTGTGTTATTTCTATGTTCCACCCAGGTTCTGTTAACCCTCATCTGGAATCATTAGCTCTTGTGAAGGTATTTTCATGCCTGGAAAGTTGTTCAAATTGATGTTTCTAGGAGGGGAAGAGCTCTAGAAACTCCTATACGTCATGTTGCTGATGTCACTCTCAATGACTAAATAATTCAAGGAGAATTAGGACTCAATTCTAGAGAAAGTGGCTCACTAGAACCCAATGAGGAAGTTAGAATCTCTAGCCTTCTGGCTAGGATTTAAGGTTATTCTTCATATTCCATAAAAGAAGAAGCAAAGGGAAAGTTGGTAGGATATCCAAGTACCAGAGCCCTAGCAAGGGTCAGTTAAGCAGACTAGTCATATGTGATGGAGGTTATGGAAGGTACTGAAGCTGAAGCACAAGACAGTGACTTCTAATGCATTAATCACTCTCCAGGCCCTTACATAACTGTAAAAAAAGAGGCTGGAATAGTCTCTTTTCAGGTCCTATTTGTAAGTGGAGAGGGAGAGACTCTAAATCTCACTGGACTGTGAACGGCCTGCAAATGACATACCTAATTATAGACCATGGGTGGAAGTAGGGCAGGCAGGTCCTGACCAAAGTAGTATTTCTTCTGAGCTAAGTGCTACCTGGAAGACTTTCTCCTCAGAACTTGAAATTCTTTTTTTCTAAGGTGGTTTCTTGCCTCTTATTTTCAAGTTTTTCTTAACCACCTCATCCCCAGCTGAGGTCTCTTCTTTTTAACCACTTCATTCCCACAACTTATAGGCTACAGAATTTATTTGTGTTAAGGCTGAGAAAAGAGGAAAAAAGAGAGCAGAACAGGCAGAAAGAAAAACAGGAAGTGACCACAAGGGGATCAGGTGGTGGAAAGCTTGACTATGGAAAGGTGACAGATACTGGAGATATAAGTGCCTATCATAAGCTCTAAGAATTTAGCAACTGGTGATTTATTTTGGAAGAATGATCAAGAAAAGGAAAAAATGTGAAAGTTGGCTGGACTTATACCAGTAAGTCTAATAAGAATCAAGAACTTTCACATACTATTTAGAAATCCATGGTTATGTGGTTAGAGAAATCTTAAAATGCTACATGTCAGTCATGTGAAATTTTGGATAATTTTTTCCTGTGGGTAGGGAATTTAAGTTCAAGCTGAACTTTTACGAGGAGAAGTTGGCTGGAATTCTTTACCCTGCAGCCAAGAAAGGAACTTCAGATACACTAGTCAGTGATGTATTTGTGAAAAATATGAATCTAAGGAATTTTAGCCTATCTTCATATGTTAAAGTCAAAGCTCTACCAATAGAGCTTAGCTTGAGCAAAAAGGTAAGATTTTGTGTTTTGCAATCTCTCACTTCTTGTATGTCTGTACTCTATCTCCCACTACACTTCTTCTCTATCCTGGAGACCCAGGCCCTTCATACTTCAGGTCAAAGCTGAATTCGGTAAAGGCCTGGATTCTTCCCAAGTGTCCTATCCACTTAGCTTCTTATCTCTGCTTTTCAGGTGAAAAAGAATGCTCAGAGTAGTTAGTGACTAGCTCAAGAAAATACAGTTTAAAAGTTGTAGAGCTAATTTCTAGGTATTTCTACTTCTTTCCATCTTTGGTAAATCCATTAATTCATTTATTCATTTCTTTAACAAATATTACAGAGAGAATTCTATGCACAAAACACCTAACTTTTACACAGAATGTCATAACTTTTTCATATATACTTTTCATTTCATCTCTACCATAACTCTCTAAGACAGGTAAGTTATTAACCCCATTTAACAGATGAAATGGTTAAAGTTCAAAGAGGCCAAGTAATATGTCTTAGTTTACCAGATTTATTAAGTGTCAGTGCTGTGACTTTGATAGAAAGTTCAATGAACTTCCCCTTAAACAGTGCTAATGATATAAAGATGATAAAAACACATTTTTCCTACCTTCACAAATTTTATCTAGTTGAAAACCAATGACAGATTAAATAACAACATAAAGCAATATAGTTACTACAAAACAGTATTTTAAGTGCCAACTAAACTATGTAGGTATTAAGTGCCAAAGATTCAGAGAAGGATCACTGATAACTGAGGAATAATCCTGGAAAGCTTTAGAGAAGGGGCAGATGCTGAAATGGCCTCTGCTGCAATTTTCTCAGGCCACTTCAGGTCCCCTCCCACAGGGAACCAGCAAGGACCTTGTTAGCACCATGAGCCCCACCCCTGCATGCTCCTGTGGACTCACCCCTCTAATAAGCCCTTGGTGGAACCCATCCAAAACAATGCCACGAACCCAGCAGTGTGCAAGCAGCTGTGACAGTGGCCAGCACAACTCTAAAGTGACTACTGCCCTGAGGAGACAGGAAGATAACCACAAGCACCAGTCCAACTGTAGCCCCTACAGTGTGCTGGGAGTAGACAGAGGATCTGACTGCAGGCCCTTCCCACCAACAAAAGCTTCTCAGGGGACAATGCAGGGAAAGTGCCCTGAAGTTCCATGGTACTGTATTTCTGTCAAATGCTTAGTCTGATTCAACTCAAGCCCAAGGTGGCACCAGACTGGCCTACTAACCAAACCCTGCCCACACAGGCAAAGAGAGCCATTGCAGACAACGGGACAGAAGCCAAACACGGCTCAGGCACAATAGTAGAGCATACCCAACACACATAGGAGACACCCCTGGAGCACCAGGTGCTGGTGAACAGGGGACATTGCAGTGCAGGGCACTATAGGACCTCTTCTTCATAACGCCATGGCTTTCAAGAGCAAGAGACATAGCTGACTTTCCTAACACATAGAAACAGACAGAGAGTTACACAAAATGAGGAGACAGAGGAATTTGTTCCAAATAAAAGAATGGGACAAAATCACAGCAAGAGAGCTAACTGTAATGGAGATAAGAAATATATATGCCTGATAGAGAATTTAAAGTAATGGTCATAAAAATACTCACTGGACTTGAGAAAAGAATAGAGAACTTCAGTGAGACCCTCAACAAAGAGACAGAAAACATAAAAAAGAACCAATTAGAGATGAAGAACTTAATAGCCAAAATTAAAAATACACTAGAGGGAATAAATAGTAGACTAGAGGAGGGACACCTGGATGGCTCAGTCAGTTGAGCATCTGACTCTTGATTTCGGCTCAGGTATGATCTCAGGTCGTGGGATCAAGACCCCTGTCAGGCTCCACGCTTAGTAGGGAGTCTACTTGAGATTGTCTCCCTCTGCCTCCACCCCATTCTCTCTTTCTCCCTTGAAAATAAATAAATAAATCTTTAAAAAAATAGTAAACAGGAGGAAGCAAAAGGATGGATCAGTTATCTGGAGCACAGAGTAATGGAAAGCAATCAAGGTGAATAGGATAGAGAAAAAATAAGAAACAATGAAAATAAACTAAGGGAACTCAGTGACACCATCAAGCATAATAACATTTGCATTATAGGGATCCCAGAAAGAGAACAGAGACGAAACAGGGCAGAAATTTTATTTGAAGAAAGAATAGCTGAAAACTTCCTGAATCTGGGGAAGAAAACAGAAATCTAGATCCAGGAGGCACAAAGAGCCCTCAACAAAATCAACCTGAGGAGGTCCACACCAAGACATCTAGTAATCAAAGTGGCAAAAAAAAAAATAGTGATAAAGAAAGAATTTTAAAGGCTGCAAGAGAAAACAAGACACTTACATATAAGGGAAACCCCATAAGGTTATCAGCTGATTTTTCAGCAGAGCCTCTGCAGGCCAGAAGACAGTTGCATGATATATTCAATAGGCTGAAAGAAAAAAACCTACAACCAAAAATACCTATCTAGCACGGGTATCATTCAGAATAGAAGGAGAAAGAAAGAGTTTCCCAGACAAACAAATGTTAAAAGACCACTAAACCAGCTATACAAGTTAAAGGGGACTCTTTGAGTGGATAGGAAAGAACATAAGTAGGAGTAAGAAAAGTAGGAAGCACAAAGCAGTAAAATTAAGTATATCTATAAACATCAGTTAAGGGATCCACACAATAAAAGGATGTATATATTAAAAAGAAAAACCATATACCTAAAATAGGGGGAGGAGAGGAGTAAAGCATGGGTTCAAACTTAAGTGATCATCAACTTAATATAGATTGCTATATGCATAAGACATTATATACCTAGTGGTATATACCTTATGGTAACCAAACACACAAAAGAAGTTAAAATATGCAAAAAATAAAGAAAATGGAATCCAAGTATATCCCTAAAGAAAGCCAACAAACCAAAAGAGAGCAAAAGAAAAAAGGAACAGTGAAGAACTACAAAAACAAACATAAAACAAG
Organism: Leptonychotes weddellii; assembly: GCF_054177405.1. Lineage (NCBI taxonomy): Eukaryota > Metazoa > Chordata > Mammalia > Carnivora > Phocidae > Leptonychotes > Leptonychotes weddellii. The sequence goes on from NC_138372.1 coordinate 56,904,713, forward strand.
TGACAAAATGGCAATAATTACATACCTATCAATAATTACTTTGAATGTAAATGGACTAAATGTTCCAATCAAAAGACATAGGGTAATGGAATGGATAAAAAAGGAAGACCCATCTATATACTGCCTACAGAAGACTCATTTCAGACCTAAAGACACATGCAGATTGAAAGAGAAGGCATGGAAAAGAGTCATCATGCAAATGGAAGTGAAAAGAAAGCCAGGCATCAATACTTATATCATCAAAATAGACTTCCTAAGAGACTGTAGCAAGAGACAAAGAAGGACACTATATAATCATATAGGGAACAATCTAATAAGAAGATAGAACAATTGTAGGGGCACCTGGGTGGCTCAGTCGTTAAGCGTCTGCCTTTGGCTCAGGTCATGATCCCAGGGTCCTGGGATCAAGCCCTGCATCGGGCTCCCTGCTCCGTGGGAAGCCTGCTTCTCTCTCTCTCCCACTCCCCCTGCTTGTGTTCCCTCTCTCGCTGTGTCTCTCTCTGTCAAATAAATAAATAAAATCTTTAAAAAAAAAAAAAGAAGATAGAACAATTGTAAATATTTATGCACTCAACATGGGAACACCCAAATATATAAAGCAGCTAATAACAAACATAAAGGAAATAATCACTACTAATACAATAATAGTAGAGGACTTTTAATACCCCAGTTACATCAATGAATAGATCATTCAAACAGAAAATCAGCAAGGAAACAGTGGCTTTGAATGACACATTGGACTAGATGGATCTAACAGATTTATTCAAAATATTCCACCCTAAAACAGCAGGATACACATTCTTCTCAAGTACACATGGAACATTCTCCAGAATGGATCACATATTAGGCCACAGAATAAGTCTCAACAAACTCAAAAAGACTGAAGTCATGCCATGCATCTTTTCTAACCACAACACTATGAAACCGGAAATAAACCAAGAAAAAAATCTGGAAAGAACACAAATACATAGAATTTAGATAACACAACCCAATGAATGGGTCAACCAAGAAACCAAAGAGGAATTCAAAAAATGCATGGAGACAAATGAAAATGAAAACACAATGGTCCAAAATCTTTGGGATACAACAAAAGCTGTTCTAAGAGGCAAGTTCATAGCAATACAGGCCTACCTCCAGAAGTGAGAAAAATATCAAATAAACAACCTAACCTTACATCTAAAGGAGCTAGAAAAAGAAAAACAAAGCTCAAAACCAAAAGGAAATAAAGATTAAATCAGAAATAAACAAAATAGAAACTAAAAGAAAACAAAAAACACCCAAAAAACAATAGAACAGATCAGTGAAACCAGGAGCTGGTTTTTTGAAAAGATCAAAATGGACTCATTTTGGACTTAGCCAGACTCATCCAAAAATGAGAGGACTCAAATAAGCAAAATCACAAATGAAAGAAGAAAAATAACTGACATCACAGAAATACAAAGGATTATAAGAGAATATTATGAAAAGTTATACTCCAAAAAATTGGACAATCAAAAAGAAATGGATAAATTCCTAGAAACATATAACCTCCCAAAACCAAACCAGGAAGAAAGACAAATTTTGAACAGACCAATTACCAACAATGAAAATGAATCAGTAGTCAAAAAACTCCCAAAAACCAAAAGTCCAGAGCCAGAGAGCTTCACAGGTGAATTCTGGCAAACATTTAAAGAAGATTTAATACCTACTCTTCTCAAACTATTCCAAAAACTAGAAGAGGAAGGAAAGCTTCCAAATTCATTCTATGAAGCCAGCATTACCTGATACCAAAACAGATAAAGACACTACAAAAAAAAAAAAAAAGAGAACTACTGGCCAATATCTCTGAGGAACATAGATGCAAATATCCTCAACAAAATATTAGCAAAACAAATCCAACAATACATTAAAAAATTCACTCACCATGATCAAGTAGAATTTATTCCTGGGATGCAAGCGTGATTCAATATTTGCAAATCAATCAACATGATACACCACATCGAGAGAAAAGATCAAAACCATATCATCATTTCAATAGATGCAGAAAAAGCATTTGACAAAGCACAACATGCACTCATGATAAAAATCCTCAATAATGTAGGTTTAAAAGGAACATACCTCAACATAATAAATTCCTAGACTATGGAATTCATATAGAATATATGAAAAGCCCACAGTTAACATCATACTCAATGGTGAAAAACTGAGAGCTTTTCCCCTAATATCAGGAACAAGACAAGGATGTCCACTCTCAGCACTTTTATTGAACATATTGGAAGTCCTAACCACAGCAATCAGACAAGAAAAAGAAATAAAAAGCATCCAAATTGGTAAACTTTCACTATCTGCAGATGACATGATACTATATATAGAAAGCCCCAAAGACTCCACCAAACAACTAGTAGAACTAATAAGTGAATTCAGTAAGGTCACAGGATACATAATCAATATACAGAAATCTACTGCATTTCTATACACTAATAGAGAAGTAGCAGAAAGAGAAATTAAGAGAATAATCCCATTTTAAATTACACCGAAAATAATAAAATGCCTAGGAATAAACTTAACCAAGGAAATGAAAGACCTGTAGGGGAAGAAAAAGAAAGAAAAGATTAAGGGGATTTGGATAGAAAAGGACAAAGAACTTTCCTGGAATAGTGGATGATATGAATATTAGCAAGGAGGTAGAAATATGCATAACATGTTTAAGGGACAGTAAATAGAGTATTAATATAATAGTTACTATTTATTGAAAGGTAACATGGTCTCTGGGGCACCTGGGTGGCTCAGCCATTAAGTGTCTGCCTTCGGCTCAGGTCATAATCCCGGGGTCCTGGGATCGAGCCCTGCATCAAGCCCTGCATCAGGCTCCCTGCTCAGTGGGAAGCCTGCTTCTCCCTCTCCCATTCCCCCTGTTTGTGTTCCATCTCTCCTGTCTCTCTCTCTGTCAAATAAATAAATAAAATCTTTAAAATATAAAAAATAAAAATAAATAAATAAAAGCATGATCCTCTGAACACAGACTTCCCAGGTTTGAAATATACTACCACTTATTAGCTGTTTACACGGTAAGTTAATTAATTTCCCTATATCTCAGTGATCTGTTCTCTAAAATTAATATAATGATATTACCTATTTTAGAGGCTTGTTACAAGGATCAAATGAGTTTACAAAGTATTTAGAACACTGTCTAAACACTATGTAAGTTGAGTTAGCTAAGTGAAGTACTGAAAGTATTGTAAATATACTATACTCCAGGCACTGTAGTAAGCACATTATGTTAGTTTACTTAATCTTCATCAGCTTATAAGGTATATATTATTATCTCTGTGTTATTGGTGAGAAAATTAGAACTAAGAGAATTAAATTTCTTAAGATCACATAGCTGGTAGTTTTTAAAGCTAGGATTCAAACACAAATACAAAGCCTGTGCTCTTAACCACTAAACTATACTTTCTGAGTTTAGGAAGCATTGGGAAAATAAAGAAAAGCAGGGTGAGGCCAAATTATGGAGACCATGAAATCATCAGGCTAAAACAATTAAATCATATACTACAGGCAGTGAGAAGTTACTGAAGGTTTCTGGGCAGTGATGTGTTTTAGAAAGATTTATCTAGCCACAGAATTCTGGATGGATTAGAAATCTCTGGGCCATAGGAGCATCAAGTAGACACAAATATACCTCAAGTGAACTTGCAGAAAGTAGGCCAATTTTTCTTGTTCTTCAAACTCACCCTTAAAGATTCATTCATATATATAACCCCATTTGATCTCTAAACCATAATCAATAATAGCTTCAGCACCAAATAACCAAAGAAAAGTTGGAACTTCTATTGGCTGATTCCTAAATTCAACCAAACCCAAAAATAGTGTTCCATTCTACTGCCTAAATGTAGGTGCAGACATTCATGTATATCCATAGTCTCTTTGTAATCTACAACTGAAAGGTATTTAACAACTAGAAAATGAATCACATGTGTAATGCCTCTTGATTTAATAGCCCAACTCATCCCCCCGCCCCCGCCCGATGCTATCCTGAACTATAAAGCATTGCAGGAGAAAATCACAAAGCTAGGTTGCTGCTACTACAAATTCATGATCTTCAACCTTAGCTGGGCCTGAAATGCTGCCAGGCAGCTCTAGTTAGACATCTCTCCTATTTCTCTCAGTGGTTATTCCAAACTTTCACCACTCTTAAGCCTTTTACACCTCTCCCCCATCCTACCATCACCAGTGCCTTCTATTCCACACACACATGCTCAACAGATGATTTTTTTCTGTATTTTACTGAGAAAATAAATTTAAATGCAATCATGTAGGAATCCCTCAGCTCCTCTTGCCACCACCATGAATTTCAATGTCTTTCCCTCCTAGATCAGTAAAAAGTCGTCCTTCCCTGTATCCAGAGCTAATTGTTTGATCTGTACTCCGGAATCCCAGTCAACTCGTCGATATCACTCCACCAGAACTGGTAGAGAAGGAATGTTCAACCTTCCTTCTCTACCAGTTCTTCCCCTTTAGCACATTCCCATAAGCAGCTCTATTATTTAAAATTCTCTTTTAACCCATGTCCTTCTCCCCCCACAAGCCTCCCTACTCTTCATTCTTTCAAAGTCAGGCTACTTGAAAGAAAAGCTTTATGTTCCTTGAGTTCTTTCCTCTCTTCATCCATTCTTTTAATTTTTCCTTGGACCATATGTTCATAGAATGGGATTAGTCATAACCTTTGGTTCATGACACACTCATTACTGCTTCCATGCATGGTCCACTTTTAATAATTCAGTTGGTCAGGCCACCTGCTCTTTTCCCTTCTCTAACCTGCCTTACACTTTCCCTTACAGGTTTTTCCTGAAGAAGAGTTTCCTTTAATGAAACTCATGACCTGAATCCTCACCTAAAACACAGCTTCTAGGAAACCTGACCAAAGACATTAAGGATGATAGATGAGAAAGATTAAAAAGAACCCGAAATGCCAGTGAAATCATGGAACTACCACACTAGTCCTCAACTACTTTACTCTGGGCTCTTGTTACTTAAGAAAAATAACTATTTGGCAAAGCTCCTGTAGCTGAGTTTGTTAGACTTGCACTTGAGAATAGTTCCTAAATGATCCACTCCCAAACCTAGCTTCTCCAGTCCAGATCATTCTTCCAAATTCCAGATACACACATCTAAGTATTTTAGTAACATCTCCATTTAGTACCTCAATCCCAACCTGCCCAAAACTGGACTTCTAAATTTCTCCCAAAATAGGCATTTCTTTCTGTATCTCAAACAGTGAATGTCACCTCTAACTGTTCACTTACCCCAAACAAAATCCTGAATGACAAACAGAGCCCTGCATCCCCTACCAATCTTTTCACAACTCTCTACTATCATGTTCCCCTGTACCACTGCCCCAGATTGATTAAGTCACTGAGTCCAGTCCCATGGATTCCCTCTTTTAAATACATCTCAAATATATTCTTTTCTACCGTTCTTACTGCCAGTGTCATTGCCTTACCTCAGGTCTTCAGCATTTTGCTCTCCGATAATAGCTTCCTACCTGGTCTACTTGCCTCCTATCTTGATATTCTCCAATTTATTACTTACCCACACTTCCACCAGATGGACTTTGTTTTTGCAGGAGGCAAAAAATATCCTCCTGTCTCCCCACAAGTAGTCTTCATGGTAGAATAGGATAAATTTGAAGTGGTTGTTCCCTGAAAGAGAAAAGAAACAAAAAGGAAAAAAGTAACTAAGCTCTACATCTGGTTTTACACAATATAGATTAAGGAAATGTGCAGGATAAGGAGAGAATCCATACATTAAACTAATTCAGCAGATGCAGACACTTTGAACCAGAAGGGCCTACAAAATCCAACAACTCCCTTCTCTTCCCTGCTCCTCAACCAAATCTGTAGAGATTGGGAAGAACAGTTGTGGTTTGAACTTCAAGCAAACTTCATTTTACTCTCAAATGTCCTTGCACCTCTCTGACTGCTGAGTTACTGCCCAAATCTGGTATCATTCCTTTTCTTAGAATTTTTCAATGATCTTCTACTACCATCAGGAAAAATGTGAACATCTAAGTCAAGCCCTATGATCTGGCTATAGTAAACTTCCCAGAGTTTGCTACGTCAAACTACCCAAGTAACTATTTCATGCTCACATGCGTTTTTGCATTCTGTTCCCCCTACCTGTCACACCATTTTTGTTCTACCCTTTTCCTCTTTACTGATAAGTTCTATTTATCCTTAGGTGATGCATTTCAAGCCTTTCCTAACCTACTAAGTCTAAATACCCTTCAACTGGACTTCAATATCACTCTAGGTGAACTTTTGTTGAAGCATTTATAAAACTATATATAGTAATAGTGATGAACTCCTTAGGGGCAGAGACTATAACTCTAATGCTGGAATGAATCTGTGCCTCATATATAGTAAGCACCTCCTCCCTAAAGTTTGTTTAATGTGGTGTTTTGTTGTTTTGTTGTTGTTGTTGCCACCATTAACTAAGAACTTACTATTTTTAGGTTCTGTAATAGGAGATATATGTGCATTTAATATGTGCATATTATTAATCTCTATTTTAGGGATGAGAGAAATGCACACATAGAGCTTTAGTGATATATCCAAGTTCATGCAGCTAGTGACTAAGCATGTGCTGGCAATCTACATCTCTATTAATAATAAGCTTTTGCAAATGCTTTGAAGTAGAAATGGCTATATGAGAATACATACATGTAAGCTAAAAACTCTGCTCATTTATTCAACAAGTATTTAATGAGGAAAGAGGGGTACAGTTTCTCTAAGTGTCTTACCCATTTAAAACAAATTCACAAAATAAGTAAAATTATTAAACTCCTTCTTTTCCCCTCTAATGTCCATCCGCTGTCTCCCTCCTTCCCTCCCTTTCTCCCTCCCTCCCTCCCTCTCTCTCTCTCTTTCTTTCTTTCTTCTTTGCAAGGTGTGTCACCTAATTTCCTTTGGGCTACCATGATTTTACTCAGTCTCTGGGCATACAGGTGAAAGATAATGCACATATCTCAACTGAAGTTCTACATAGTTTTATGGGAAATCAGATACTTTCATTTATTTAAAAAATATAAAATGCTTGGTCAAGAAAAGGAAGAAAAAAGGAAAATACAAAAAGAATTCATCATGCATGAAATATTTGGAAAAAATAAGTAACCATGTTAGTTTACAAATACAGAGAGCTAGAAAAAATTAAAGCCAAAAATAATTATACCAAAATAAAAATCAGGTAAAATTGAAGCTTCAAGACCCTAAATCCACTACTCAAAATAGCCCAATACCAACTGAAATGGATGTCCAGTCCAAATATACGGCAAGAAGTAGGTGTATTCAAATAGCATTTAGTCTAAAGCTGAGTGTTCATTTGCCAGGCAGACAGGCCATTAAAAAACTGTGGTTTTGGGTGTTTTCAAATGAACCTGAATTTTCAGATGTATAAATTAGTTTACCTCCTTGGAAAGACATGATTTCCTGTTTTCAGGAGAAATGCAGGCTTCTAAAAGCTTATTTAAAAGGTTCAAAAGGCTACTTAGGCATCAAATAACTATTAAAAACAATATTTTGACTATTTAAGTGTAAACGAATCAGAAACATATGGATTAAATTTCCCTTAAATTGCACATGCTCCAAACTGAAGAGTATAAGCATGGGTGAAACCTGTTTTGGATTTCAGTGAGCCCAAAACATTTGAAAAATCATCTGTGATGTTCAGTGAACTCAAGAGTACAGCTGGATTCACCCATCCCTAATTCATCCCTATCCTACGCTTCTGGTCTTAATATAAGGAAGGGTGTAAGTACACAAGTAGCTTGCAGGTAAAATGTCTGCATCTAAATTTAGAGGTGATTAAAAAAGATCTTTTTAAATCTTTCAAAATCCTGTGTTTTAAAAGAAAGTCTTCCATTTTTAAAGAAAATCTAAACTAGTCTTTAGACTCTTCATACAATTTTCTTTTTCATCTCTTCCTAAATAAAATTTATATGACTCTAGGATTGAGAAATAAAAAAAAAAAAAGAAAAATTTTTGAGCTTCCATTATGTGCCAGGCACTGTGCTTGGTATTTTTACACACATTATTTCTTTATCCAATCCTGCAAACCAGTTTCAGTGGCCTATACACAAAGACAAGGCATCTGTATTTCACTCAGTTTTATTCTCTTCACCTTGATCAGTCAGTCTGTTTACAATAAACAGCCTGAGTCTAATAAGTCAACTGAAAAAATATTATATGTTCTCATCGAATTAAACTGATAATATTAAGAACTAAAGTCCTTAGCTACCAGATGAACTACACAGAACTGGAAGACAGCAGAAAAAGTGATTAAGAGTACATGTTTTGGGATAAAAAAATTACTTTGTCTTTTTGTAACTTCTTTGTACTAATGGGTAATAATACCTACCTTATAACATCATTGTGAATATATAGAGTAGGAAGTTGTATATAATATGCCTGAAAGTAAAGAGCTCAATAAATATTACATAAGAAATATATGTATACTGATGTATGTGATCAAAACTTTTCTCCAACACCCAGTCAGATCCAGATTGTGACTGCCTATAACCCTTGCCAAAATGAATCCCTCTGATCTCTCTCCAGACTCTCTGTGATAAACACTTCACCATTCCCCCAGCAGATAATGAATGGTCCCCATACATCCTGAAGAGGGTGCTTGGAACCACCTCCATCATGAGTTACAACTTTTCACAACATGGGTGGACTTGGAGGGTAGTGTGCTAAGTGAAACAAGTCAGACAGAAAAAGATAAAGGATTTCACTTATATGTGGAGGTCTAAAAAACAAAACAAATAAACAAGCAAACAGAAATAGACTCACAAATACAGAGGACAAACTAGTGGTTGCCAGAAGGGAGGGTTGGAAGGATGGGGGAAATAGGTGAAGGGGATAAAGAGGTACTAACTTCCAGTTATAAAATAAATAAGTCACAAGAGTGAAAAGTACAGTACAGGGAATATAGTCAATAATACTGTAATAACTCTGTATGGTGACAGATATAACTAAACTTACCGTGGTACATAATTGTTGAATCACTATATTATACACCTGAAATGAATACAATATTGTATGTGAACTATACTTCAATAAAAAGTGAAAATTAAAACAAAAACAAAAAAACAAGTTACAACTCTCCACCTCATGGTGCCCTGTAAAATGCCATGCCAGCTACTTGAGGACTGAGGCTATCCCCACGCCTATCAGAAGTTACCTGTGTCAAACAGCAGGGCCTGCCATGACCCACGTCCTGCTAACTGAGGTGTATCACACTGTTACAGGAGCCTCCTTTTCCCCATCAAAATCCAGGGGCTCCTCTACCATTAGTTCAGGAAGTTTACTGGACTCCAAAAAGTTGTAGCTCTTTCTTGGGTGTATATACCTCAGCTCCAGCACTCTGGTCAACCACTCCACCACCACTGGAGAAGCCAGCACAACCCAATGTGCAGGCATATTCAGTATAGCTCTAATGCTCAGATACAATATATCTGAGAAAGAGAAGATATTGACAACCCCCTCCCTACCCACCACTCATGCTTTCTTATCTGAGGGTCATGCCTCTGCCTCCCTATGACTTCAACTTTTGCTCAGAAATGGAAATGTGGTGGCTAGGAAGAGTTGCCAGAACCATACCACAGTTCCACATGGGAAAATGACCATAAGACATTTTTCTTTGACTGTTCCCCCAACCTCCTTGCATGCTTTTTTCCCCCCCCTTGGAAAAGGTCTGATTACCCAGCATGGCAGCCTATGAGGTTTTCAAAAAGTCTTTGTGCAGATTTTAACCCTCTGAGTTATATCAAACCTTGTCATATCTGCTGGTTAGTCAGCTTTCCATTGTCTGTCAGCAGTTAAAACCTGACCAGAAGAGGTGCTCTAGCCAGCAGGGATCTATCAGTCACTTATCTCCATGAGGTTTTAATGAGCTGCATTAAGTCAAGCACACTGACAAATCTTGTACATGAAGTAATTGGTTTTAAATGCTTTGTGAGAGGCTGCACATGGAGCAAAGGTATTGAATGTTGTGTACTCACCACAGGTAAGAATTTTAAGAGGCAACTTAATGGCTTAAGAGCCTTCTAATTCTCATTAGGTCTCTCTTTGGTTGGGTTGCTCTTTGTTTTAAGTTTACAGGACCAAGAACTAGCTTCAGACCATAGCTAGGAAGGTGAAAGTGACTGGTACTTAATCGAGGGCTCACCTTTCAACTATGTGCTCTCTGGGACAGAAAGAAGGGAAATAATGGGGAAGTACAATAGTCCTCCCTTATCTGCGGTTTTGCTTTCCACGGTTTCAGTTATTCATGGCCAACTGCAGTCCAGAAGCAAATGACTCTCCTTCTGACATATCATCAGAAGGTTAATAGTAGCCTAAAGCTACATCACAGTGCCTACATCATTCATCTCATTTCACCTCATCACAAGGCATTTTATCATCTCACATCATCATCATCGTAAGAAGGGTGAGTACAGTACAATAAGATATTTTGGAGAGAAACTACATTCACATAACTTTATTATAATATATTTTTACAATTGCTTTATTTTATATTAGTCATTGTCATTAATCTTTTACTGTGCCTAATTTATAAATTAAACTCTGTCATAGTTATGTATGCATGGGAAAAAAACATAGTATATATAGGGTTCCGTGCTAGCCCCGGTTTCAAGCATCCACTGGGGGTCTTGGAATGTATCACTTGGAGATAAAGGGGACTACTGTATACCCTTCCTTCTTGCACCTCCAATGATATTCCATTTTAGTTCATCTGTCAAAGGCAGGGATAGAGCTGGCAACGTAGAATTCTGGGTGCTGCTTAAGTTTCCATGCCCTTTTATCCACAGTGTTACCACTTAGGCCAGTTTGGGACAAGGCTGCAGGGTCACTGGCAATATTAGGTTACCAAGGAAGGAAAAACTCATTACTGGAGATGCTGGCCTGGTAATAGAAAGTAACTGAGTGAAGACATAGGTCAAGGTCATGCAACATCAGGCATAAGACTGTTAGTACCAGGGGTATATTTGTCAGACTTACCATTGCAGAGAGGGATCTCAAAAGGAATTTACACTGATGTCCTAGTGTATTGTAACTGTGATCCAAGGAATTCTGTCCATATTGGAGAGGTCTCCAACCAATGGAGTTGGGGACTGTGGGCTTGTTTCTAGGGGCACAATTCTAGCCGTCAAGGAGACAAATGAGATTTCCAGAACTTTGCAATAGTCTGAGTTCAGGGGGATGCTAGATCTCTAGGAGACCTGACTGGAATACTAGGAAGGATAACCATGCAGGCTATCAAGTAGGAAATGAAGGCTCCCAGACTCCTCTCTTTCCCATATTTCCCCCTCTTGTCACAACCCTAATATCTCACTCAAATGCCCAAGTCAGAAACCTAGGCACCATACATGATACTTCCCTCTCCCATCCCTTCATATTCAAATCAAATACCAACCCTTTGTTCCACATTCTTAACGTCTTTTGTCACTTCTCTCCATCCCCACAGTTATTACCTTAGTTCAAGATACCATCATCTTTCCTCTCGATTACTATAGTAGCCTCCTAACTAGTGTTTTTGCCTTCCTACCAATCCCCATTTCCTACCACTACATCCCTTCTACCCATGCTCTGGCCCTCCCTAATTACTCGTAGCTCCTTGCATGTGCCATGCTCTCTCTTGTTTCTAAGGTTTGCACATCTTCATTTGTCTAAGTCTTACACCTTCACTTTCTCAAAGAGGGTTCCCAATTCCCCAGGACTGGGCTCAGTGCCCCACCCCACACTACTACAGAACCCTATAAAAAGGGCTATGAATACCATATTGCAGTGTCTCTTTTCTTGCTTTTGTCTTTTTGGTCAACTTTGTACTCCAGCTCTTAGTGTACTGCCTAAAATACAGTATGCAATCAGTGAATCTTTAATTAGTGGACTGGATTCTATAACTTGGGGGTTACACTCATGACATACCTGATTGTAAATCTAAATGATATAAAAAAGAATTAGACAAAAAATTAAAAATAGAACTACCATATGATCCAGCAATCCCTCTTCTATATATATATATCCCAAGGAAATTAAATCACTATCTTGGAGCTATCTGCACCCCCATGCTCACTGCAGCATCATTCACTATAGACAAGACATGAAAACAACTTGTTTCCATTGACATATGAATAGATAAGAAAAATGTGGTGTGTATGCAATGGAATATGATTTATCCATAAAAAAGAAGGGAATCCTACCTTTTGCAACAACACAGATGGCCTTTGAAGGCATTATGCTCAGTAAAATAAGTCAGAAAAAGAAAAATACTTCATGATATCACTTATATGTGAAATCTTAAAAAGTCAAACCCATAGAAATAAAATAGCATGATGATTGCCAGGGGTTGAGGGTTGGGGAAAATGAGATGTTGGTCAAATGGGTATAAACTTTCAGTTATAAGGTAAATAAATTCTGGTCATCTAAAGTACAGCATGGTGACTACAGCTAACAATATAGTATTAGATACTTGAAAGTTGCTAAGAGGGTAGATCTTAAATGTTCTCACCTCACACAAAAAAAATAATTATATGAAGTGACAGATATATTAACTAATCTTATGTGGTGATCATTTCACAATATATACATGTATCAAATCATCATGTTGTACATCTTAAAGTTACATAATGTTATACATCAATTATATCTCAATAAAACTGGGGGGGAAATTTTAAAAATTTCAAACAGACATCTAAGGAACATACTAAATCCCAGGAATTGCAGCTATGTCTCCAGATTCTGAATCTGAGGAGTGTGACTATACCTAATGGAGACATTAATCTTCTATTAAGTTTGGTAGAGGGGTTACATGGGTATTTCACTGATCCAACAGTAGACAACTGAAGAAGCAAAGAAAAAAGCAAAATAAAACCAAACCACCAGGCAGAGGTAAAAATACCCCCTCATCTAAAAAAGAGCTCCTTTAACTTCCTTTGGTGACAGGAAATAGTAATTTTTCAGGAAAATCCTCCTGTTAGTCATTCTAACACTGAGTCTAGACCAATATTTGCTCTAAGCTGATCATAAATTCTCTTTGCATTCCCACCTCCATATATAAATCCCACCTATCCCAAATTGAGGCTATCCCAGACACAAGAAAAACCAAGACCCAACCTTGGTAACAGGTATTAAGATGTTAGTTTGCTAAAATGAAATCAAACCTTTCTTGCACATATACCCTTTTATATAGAAAGTCGAACAAGTTGAATTAAAACAGCAATTTTACACGATAATGTGAAAAAAAGCAAGGATCTCAGGGCACAATAACATTGCATCTAAGATTGGACAGAAAATAAGTCTTCCTAATTCTGTTTTCATTAGTTAGCTAATCAAAATACTTTCTGTTGATGAACTTGATACTCTCACACATTGAGATTTGCCAAAATCTACTGATCATGGTCAACTTCATGTACTCTGTAAAGTTTGGGCAGCTATCCTTTATGGCTGTGCAGGCTGCTCACCAGATAAAAATGCCCACCTAAAACAATGACTAGAGTCTGAAATCAAGCCTGAACTCTGCTCAACAAGCTTTGTACCCTCATTTGGGGCTTGCATCACCAAGAGGACAGGATACCTTTTCCTAATCCATACTAAAGTATGGGGATCCTGCTTGAAAGGGTTAAGACTCAGCATAGTCACAGCTCTCAAGTAACCCTAGAAGATCAAACTTCTGAATTATATGTTCCAGAGATCCCAAAGGCCTTCATCAATCTCAGGATATACCATTCTGCCCTCTAATCATCATGACTTTGAGCCTGAACCATTAAATGAATCCACTCAACTTCTGCCCATCAGGACGTTTGCTTATAGTAGAAATTGCCAGACCTTTAAACCATACAGAACAAACAACAAAGGCTATAAAAGTCAGCTTGAGGCTAGGGAGTAAGCAAAATCCAGCCTTCTGTTTATATTTCAGACCTGCTTGATTACAAGTGCTTTGAGCACACTTGCGTCTTTGGCTGGTAGTACAATATCTTGACTTTCTGGGAACCCCATCTTTCCTCAGACTCAGCCCCATAGATATCAGTCTTCTGACTGACTTCCTGGATAGGGTTTAGTCCCCTGCCTCAACCTTCCTAATACTACTCTCCTCTGAGGCTAACCACCTTTTCCACCAGTGATGAATGTGATCACAGGCCCAGCTTTCAGCCCAATATAGATAATGATATGGCCCAAGTGATGTTATTTCATTGTCTTCCTTCACTACTCATCATAAAAATCTCATCCAGTAAGACCAAAAGGGTTCATCTTATCCTTATCCTTATCAACAACAATAAAAACAGTAACAAATATCCACTCTGGTGAAGACCATAGAGCTAAATTCTAGAGAGTAAAAGTTTATGAAACCCAGACCATATTCTTGAATGTTGCCCATTGATACCATATTTTGTCTCAGAATAGCTCTCATTGGTGGAAAGTTGTGGCCATAACCAGGATATCAGGAGGATAGCAAGATTGAGAAAGCAGGGGGTAGGCTTCCCAGTACCTGTTGAGAACAGGATAGCAGACTTAATTCTTTAGACCCCAGTTTTTCTGAAGCCTGGCTCTGTTGCTGAACCCTCTTCCTCCCTTAGTAGACCCCATCTACAATCAACCTAATCTCCTCCTTATTGCCTGCAGTCTTCCCTCTCCCACATCTAGTCTCCTCTAAATGCCACATTTGGTTTCTGTGCATGCCTTTAAACTGACCCTTTTTAACCATGACTCTCTTCCTTAAGACCCAGAACCATTTCTTATTTTATTCAGGATCAGGCTCTAAAATCTCTACAAGCTTTTTTGGGACCCTCTAACAAACCAAGAGTTTTCTAGAGATGATAACTGACACTCACTGAATTCTTATTACAAGTACAGGCTTGCACTATTCTGGTGGGGCCCAGGAAGGCCTGAATTTTCTGCCACTCCAGCCCTGCTGTGCTTCCAGACAAACCTAGGCTGACACTGGCTGATGTGTCTCTGGAAACCAAAATCCACACTGACATAACTTACTTTTCTTACATCACTCACATCTTACATCACTATTTTTGGCTGTGATCTGCATGTCAGTATCATTCATCTTCCCCTCCTATGATTCTATTGGTCTCATAACTCAGTTACAGTTTTTGTTGTCTGAGGAAGGAGGATGAGAAACGTAGAAACAGCTTTAGAATAAAGTTGATGCTGTGGACAGCAAAGCGAAAACATGGAAAAAACCTGAGTCTCTGATGACTTTTTTTTTTTATTGTGGTAAAATACATGTAACACAAAATTGGTCATTTTAACCGTTCTTAAGTGTATAATTCAGTGACATTAATTATATTCACGATTTTGTGCCACCATCACCACTATTTCCAAAACTTTTTCATCACCCCAAACAGGGACTTTGCAACATTCAGCAATTGCTCCCATTCCCCGGTCTCCCCTGCCCCTGTGACCTCTAATCTACTTTCTGTCTTGATAAATTTGCCTATTCCAGATATTTCAAATTAAGTGGAATCACATAATATTTGTTCTTTTGTGTCTGGTTTATTTCATTTGGCATAATGTTTTCAAGGTCGAAGGTTTTTGAAGTATGGTACCCATTATCAACAGTGTACTCATGATTCAATTCATATTTTCTGTATATGGTTATAAATTTTACACAGCATTTATCTTGATACTTAATATAAATCCATTTGATTTGAATATACATGGACACCTTATTTTATTGCATTTGGCTTTATTGAACTTCATAGATAATTGCATTTTTTTACAAATTGAAAGTTGGTGGCAACCCTGTGTCAAGCAAGTCTATTGGCACCATTTTTCTTTTCTTTTTTTTTTTTTTTAAGAGCCAAATAACTTTATTGAAACCAAACAATTTTATTTATGGCAAAACTGGAAGAAAAAAACTGGAACGTTTTGCAAAGGCAATACTGCAATATGCATGCTCGGCATGGTGATCAGGGAAAGTCACCATGCACCCTGGGCTATAGGGGAAACAGTCCCAACTCAGTTCTTTTTGTCGCTGTCGCCCAGGGTGAGCTTGTCAAAGAGGTACTCTGCCATGCCGTCTTCGGGAGCCCGCATCTTGCGCAGGTTGGTGACATAGCCCCCCAGCTCTTTGATGGACTTGACTTGCTCGTGCAGGTAGTGGCTCTCCAGGAAGTCGCACAGGTGGGCGTCGTTCTTGTCGGTGGCCAGCTGGTGCAGGTCGAGCAGGCACTGGTTCACGCTCTTCTCCAGGTGCAGGGCGCACTCCATGGCCTTCAGGCCGCTCTCCCAGTCGTCGCGGTCTGG
>NC_138372.1:56921107-57044121 GCF_054177405.1 Leptonychotes weddellii
TGGTAGTTCTGGCGCACTTGTGAGAGCGGCGCGGTGGCCATGGCTGGCGGCCCGGGCATCAAGGCGAAGGAGGTGCGGAAGCCGGCACCATTTTTCTAACAGCATTTGCTCACTTTGTGTCTCTGTGTCACACTTTGATAATTCTCACAATATTTCAAACTTTTTCATTATTATTATGTTTGAATTGCTGCAATCTCATGATAAAAATGAGGAGTTTCTTCTTATGGATGAGCAAAGAAAGTGGTTTCTTGAGATGAAATCTACTGATGAAGATTCTGTGAAGATTGTTGAAATGACAACAAAGGATTCAGAATATTGCATAAACTTAGTTGATAGAACAATGGCGAGGTTTGGGAGGATTGACTCCAGTTTTCAAAGAAGTTCTACTGTGGGTAAAATGCTATCAAATAGCATCACATGCCAGAGAGAAATCATTTGTAAAAGATAGAGTCAATCAATGTGGCAAACTTCATTGTTGTCTTATTTCAGGAAATTGCTGCAGCCACCTCAACCTTCAACAACCACATCCTGGTCATTCAGCAACCATCAACACTGAAGCAAGACCCTCCACCAACAAAAAGATTATGACTCACTGAAAATTCAGATGATAGTTAGCATTTTTTAGCAATAAAGTATTTTCTAATTCAGGTATATGCATAGTTTTTTTAGACATAATGCTTTTGCACACTTAATGAACTATAATATGGTAAAAAAATAATTTTTGTATGCACTTGGAAACCAAAAAAATAATTTGACTCACTCCTTTGCAATACTAACTTTATTGTGGTGGTCTGGAATTGAATCTGCATTATCTCCAAGGTACATCTGTAATGAAGGGTAGTATGTGTATGTGGTGTGTGTACACTTCAGTTCCCATGAACCTTGGGAAACTGATTCTACAAATATCATATAGAGACATAAATGTATAGGCTTCTTTTTTTTGCAAAGTGATACATTCCTCTTATTTATTAAATTACTGGCTTTGGTGTTATGTAGAGCTATTTGTAGATTAATTTCAGAAAAGAATGAAAATACTGTGAAAATTTCAGCTTAATAAATATTTATATTAAAAACTTCAGAATTTTATTCCTTTTTCATTGCTGAATAGTATTCCATTGTACATCTATACAACATTTGTTTATCCACTCATCTGTCGATGAACACTTGGATTATTTGCACCTTTTGGCTATTATTAGTAATGCTGCAATGGATATTACATACAAAGTATCTGAGTCCCTGCTTTCTATTCTTCTGGTTATATACTTAGGAGCAGAATTGCTGGCTTATGGTAATTCTGTCAAACTTTTGGAGGAACTGCCAAACTTTACTACAGGGGCTGCATTTTACATTCCCCCAGCAACATAAGAAGATTCCAATTTCTCTACGTCCTTGCCAATATTAACTATTTTCTTTAAGAATTATATTATTATAGTCCTCCCAGTAGATATAAAGTGTATCTCATTGTAGTTTTGGTATGAATTTCCCTAATTCCTAATGATGTTGGTATTTCCCTAATTCCTAATGATGTTGAGTGTTTTTTCATGTACCTATTGGTCATTTGTATTTCTTCTTTAGAGAAATGTCCATTCAAATCCTTGCTCATATTTTAATTAGGTTGTGTTGTTGAGTTGTAGTATCTCTTTATATATTCTGGATATAGAATTTTATCACAGATATGATTTACAAATATTTTGTAGATTGTCTTTTCAATTTCTTAACAATGTCCTTCGATGTACAAAAGTTTTTAATTTTGATGTGGTCCAGTTTATCTATTTATTCTTCTTGTTATTCTTGCTTTTGGTGTCATATCTAAGAATTTATTGCCAAATCCAAGGTCATGAAGACTGCCCCTATGTTGTCTTCTAAAAGTTTTATGGCTTTAGCTCTTATATTTAGGTTGTTGACCCAATTTAAATTAATTTTTGTATATGATGTGAGGTAGAGATCCAACTCAATCCTCTGCATGTAGAAATCCAGTTGTGCTAGCACCTCTGTTGAAGAGAAAATTCTTTCCTCATTGAATGGCCTTGGTACTCAGGTCAAAAATCAACTGGCCATAAATATATGGGTTTGCTTATGTAATCTCAGTTCCATTCTATTGATCTATATGTCTATCTTTATGCCTTTCATGACTTTTTGGGTTGCTTAATTAACACACTGAAGGTTACTTCATTTTCTATTGCTGCTGTAACAAATTATTACAAATTTGGTGGCTTAAACAAAAACAAATTTATTATCTTATAGTTCTAGAGGACAGAGTTCCACAATGGGTTTCTCTGACATAAAACCAAGGTTCCAGCAGGACTGCATTTTTTTTCTGAAAACTCTAGGGAAGAATCCATTTCCTTATTTTTTCAGGAGTCAAGAAACCACCCACATTTCATAACTCATGGCCTTCTTCCATCTTCAGAGACAGAAGTGGTAGGTTGAGTCCTTCTTACATTGAATCACTGTGACTTTTGCTTCATCATCATGTTTCTGTCTCTGTCTCTGACCCCTCTTTTGCCTCCTTCTTTTACTCCTGTGATTATATCAGACCCACCTAAACAACCTAAGATAATCACCCTATTTTAAGTTCAGCTGATTAGCAAATTAAATTTCCCTTTGCCATGTAATATATTCACCAGTTTCAGGAATTAGGACATGGACACCTTTAGGGAGCTATTGTACTACCTTCCATAGCCATTCCAGTTCTGGATTTGTAGTCATTTGATACAATAAATTTCCCTATAGTTAAAGTCTATATAGTTTGAGGCTGAGCCTGATGTACTCACCAGTCTCCTTATCACCACTCACCACAGTGCCTGGAATATAGTATATAATTAATAAATACTACTGAAAAATATATTTATTGATGCTAAATATATTTATCGATATATTTAGTACCAGGTTCATTTATGCCAGTGATTTTCAAACTAGGTCCTGTAGAATTCTAAAGTTTAATTCCTGTGCTTTAGGAACCACTTGAGGTGGGAAGGAGAAACTGCTGAGGAAGAAGCTGAACCTTGCTTCAATCCAAGCAGTTTGCCTTTGTTTATTTCATATTTTGAGATTCTGTGTAAAACTGTATTTAAAAGAAGTCTACTGATACAGGAAGTTAAAAAAGAAAACACTGGGATTAGGTCACTGACAATATAGCACAATTCCAAAATGTTTGCTTCAGGAAGATGTTGATTTTATAAGATAAACTGAACCAGCTGTCTAGGTGAGTTACCCTTGTAGTGAGAAGGACATGCTTCATGTGGTGCCCAGCTGAAACTGGGTTGAGTAGAACTGGAGCATGAGACAGTCTCTTTACAACTCAGCATTCTAAATATAGTTTCCTGTTCAATCCCTCAAATATTTTCTTCCAATTAAGCAATTCCCTTGGCCCTATAATTTCAGAAAACTCCTTGGAATTCAGTTGGAAATGAAGAACTGCCTTTTCCAAGCTACTGAGAGAAGAAAAGCAATAGTGAGCATGATTAAGTGCTTACCCACTCTGTGCGAAGCACCACGCTAAACAATTTACACACATTATTCCTCATATGTATGCAATCTTTGCCATAATCCTGCAAAGTACACAGTATCTCCATTTTACTGAGAAGAAAACTGGGACAAATAAATACTAATCTGCCCAAGGCCACAAAACTTGGTAGAAGATCTTTTAATATTTCCCTCAAACGCTGGTCTCAAAGACCCCCATAAGAAGAGGGGTCCTTTCTCCTTGCTGTCCTTAAATGACCCTTTCATTTACACAATGTCCAGGGCATTCACAGAGATTTCAGATTTAGAGTTATGTTTAAGTGAAAAGTAAGCTATATGCAGTGGGAAATCTGTGTAAGGTCACACCTTCACTAAGATATAAAATTTCTGGTTGACTTAGGAATAAGTAGGAAGTTAACTGTTGAAATCTCCACAAAAAGTCTAATAAGCTTCCTGAGTGAAGCACAGTAAGCAGTTGAGTAGAGGTCCTTTAGCAAAGATTAAAGAGCCTACCCTGAAGGCAGCCAAACTTGGGTTTGGGTTTGAACCCTGGCTTCAACTGACTGCACAATTCTTCACTCTGCTAAGCTTATGTGTTCTCATACATTAAATGGGGGTAATAATAGAGGCGCAGAGAGGATTAAGCAAGATAATGATAATTGGAAGTGTTTGAAATAGTCCCAGTCATAGAGTAAACAGTAAATATTGGCTATAACTGAGGGATTTATAAAGCTTTTGGATATGAATTTTACAGATCAGTTCTCGTGTAGTAACAATAATAATTAGCCGCAATGACAATGAATCAGTAAAATAACAGTAAAAACTGCTCCCTCCCTTCCCTCATGGTCTATTTTTATCTCTACAGGAATGGTCCCACCAACATCAGATCTGCTGTAATACATGACATCTTAAAAAACAACTCTCCTGTGTATCACATTTCCCCCTAGCTATCACCTAATTTTTATGCTCCCATTAAAACAAAAATTTTCAAAATCATGTTGATACTCACTGTCTGTATTTCCCTTTCTTCTATTCTTTCACAACCACACTAATGAGATTTTCTTTCCAACACCTCTTTGAAAACCGCTTTTGTCATGATCACCAATGACCTCCTCATTGCTGAACCCAATCCTCATCTTACTTGTCCTCTAAGCAGCGTGTGACACAGATGATCACTTCTTCCTTTTTGAATCATTTTCTTCACTTGGCAACCATACCAGCACTGTGTTCCTTCTATTCTCTCAGTTCTTCTTTTCAGTCTTCTCTTATGGTATCTTCCAGAACTCTCTTACTAGAATTCTCTTGACCTCAGGTCTCTCCGTCCTTTAGCTAAGCCCACTTTCTAGTGATCTTATCCAGTTCCATGCTTTAAATACCATATATACGCGAACAGCTCTTAAATGTATCTCTCTAACTGCAGCCTCTCCTTTGAATTCCAGATTCGTATTCCAATTGCCCACTGGACATTTCCATTTGGACGCCCAGTAGGTATCTCATATATAATGTTTCCCAATCTGAACTCCTATTTTCCTATTTCTATCCTCCACCTCCACTCTTCCTTAACTCTATAAATGGCAACTCCATTTTCTTTTTCAGTTGCTCAGGTCAAAAACTTTTTTGACAACCTCCCCCACCACTCCCAGCCACACCCAATCCAAGCAAGTCCTATTACCTCTACCTTCAATCTGACCTCAGTCTAATAATTTACCCTAAAATCTAATAAACAATCACAGTGTTCCTTATTTTAAAATTTACACCAGGTAGTGTTACTCCTTTGCCTAAACATCCTATAATGGCTTCCCATCTTATTCAGAATAAAATCCAAAGTTCTTACTATAGTCTACAAGGCCCTTCATGATGTTATCCCTATTTCTCTGATTTCATCTTCCAATATTTTCCTTTTGGCTCACTCCACTCAAGCCAAACAGAACCCCTTAGTGTTCTTGAATAATCCAAAGCTTTGCCCTAACTTTTCTTTCTGTTTGAGCCGTTCTTCCCACTTATTTCTATGTACCTTGCTCCTTCATTTATTCAAGTGTCTGTTCAAATGTCACCTTACCAGAGAAACCTTGAAATAGTCATCCTATCTCTAACATTCTCTATTCCTTGCCTTGCCTCATTTTTATTCATAGCAGTCATCACTAGTTAGAATATTAAATTTTTTGCTATGTATCTTCCTCATTGTAATAGAATTTTCCTAAGTCCATGGACTTTGTCTTTATTATTCATTGCTATAGCCTAAATGCATAGAACAGTACACAGCACATTGTAGAAGCATTCCTAAATATTTATTGAATTCATAAATCATTTGTTAAGGCCCTACTATGTAACCATTATCTTAATCAATCCTTACAACCACCTGGGGTTAAATGCTTAGGTGCTATGTCAGAATGTCACAAGTCTGATGTTCTCGTTGTATCAAGTTGGACAAGTTACTTTGCCTCCCTAAACTTGTTTCCTCATCTGTATAATAGGAAATAATATCTATTTCAAGGTATATTGTGAATATTTAAAGGACTAATATGTGAAGAGTTTTGCATAATGCCTAAAAGTTGTCTAATATTAATATAGGTAAGAAAAGTAAGAATCAGAAAGGTTAAAATCTACATAGGTCATGAAATCCACAGATAGATTATAAAAATAGAAGGAGAGGGCTGGATAAGGAACCTAGAGCTCTAATGCTGGAAAATTTGCTTATTTGTGTTTGTTTTACTGTTCTTGAAACTAAATCTAGACAAACAGCTTTTCCCTTTCCATTTGTTCCTAAATCTAAAGAGCAAAGTGAAGCCTTTGTTTTCAAGTTTTATGAGATCCTGCTGAGGTGTCCTGTTTTCTGTAATAAGTA
The DNA here is from genome assembly GCF_054177405.1 of Leptonychotes weddellii. Classification (NCBI taxonomy): domain Eukaryota; kingdom Metazoa; phylum Chordata; class Mammalia; order Carnivora; family Phocidae; genus Leptonychotes; species Leptonychotes weddellii. The sequence continues at coordinate 56,927,418 of NC_138372.1, forward strand.
CTAACATTTTTCTATTTTTATTTATTCACACAACAAACATGAATCAGAATTTATAATCTACTTGGGAACATAAACCACATGTTTTGATGAAAAGGAAATTAAGAGAACTGAGAGAGTGCTAAGGAAATTCAGGGGTAAGAGGCATACCTTTATTTCTTAGTAGGTGAGGACTCTCCTATTCCTTCCCTTACTCCCAATCCATAGGGCAGTTTCTTTGTAAACTCCTTGCTATGTAAACACAATACATGAGAATGACTGACATACATACATATTTTTCTCCTAAGTGTTAAGGATTCCTGTTTAAGTTCCTAATATCGATTTCTTGAAACAAAAATGCAGAGATAATTTTTGGGGTAGTTAACCAAAGTGTTTTCTATTCATCTCATCTGGTCTGCACACGTAAGTGGTGCCTCTGGGTACACCATAAAAAGAGCTTTAATTAAGAGCAACCGCACTTGGGTTTTACTTATCTTGGGTCCACTAATCAGATTCAAGATAAAGAGTTCCTTGCAGGGAGAGGGCTGTGGAGCAGATACTTGTTTTCCCCAAAACTTTCTGTCTACTTCTGCAGTTATATTAAAAAAAAAAAAAGCCACATATATTCTGTACGATTATTTACAACCTCTGGAGAGAATGAACATGAATCATTAGTGTGCATGGATACTGTCATGTGTTAAGAGAAACACACTTGCAGTGGGCCTGTAACTACAGAATTCTGAGGTTGAATTTCAGGGTTTATTGGAGTAAGGGAGTGATTCATAGGGATGTTGATATTTTAGCATTTTCAAGGGAATTTAGAGATTATCCTAGGAGAAATGAAGGAGAAAGCTATATGTCTCAACTCTTATTTTTAATGAGGGTGAATTTGCTGGGATGTCAAAAATTGGATAGTCCATCTGCCAAATCTCTGTTTTACGTATGCATTTTTTTTTTTTTTTGCCATCTTATTCCTGTCAAAAGGTGTTGCCAAGAATCATTCCTGTCATGGTGTTTAGTGCCAGCACTGTCCAAATAAGAAGCTGTTCAATGTGAGAAAGAATTGGCTTCAGAGGCACAGATGCTATATTAGTGTTGGAAGTATTCCTGTGTGGAAGCTTCTCTGCTTCACACTGAATAAAACTGTATGATATTTACCACCATTTAATCCAGATACCCCCTCCCTCCTTCTACTTATAGGAACTGCACTGTATTGTTGTTGTTTTTTAACTACATCTGTACTGCAAATATAAAAAATGCATCAGCTATAAGTAGAGTTGTGACAATAAGACAAAATTCTTGCCATTACTTCTTTCACTCAAAGCCCTGAAACTCTTGCTTATGATTCTATCTCCCAAAGTGAAACCCCTCAGCAAACCTCTCTAAGCCTCAGCATCCACATTAGAAAATTAGAAATTATAATACCTACCACACACACAAAAAAAATTGCCAAGATTTAAATTATAACCTTCATATGCCATTGAGCGCATACAGCACAGGAGACATAAACAATAAATGCTATTAGAAGGGAAGTAGAGGGCAAAGGCTTGTCAGCAAACACACCTAATTTCCATCCTGCTCTACTACTTATAAACTATGTAATCTTAACCTTAAACTGGCCAACATAATTTCTCTGAGCCTCAGTTTTCAGAATGAATCAGAATATTACCCATCTTGTAGACATGGGATAATGAAATGTGATAATACATCTAAAGTGCTTACCACAGTGCCAACACATTCTAAGTGCTCTGTACATTAGCCATTATTATTAATTCATTACTTCTTGAATGCTTGGATAAGTATTAATAATATTTTAGCATATTTTCAGGAAAATCTTTGTGAAAATAAGTTCATTCATGAAGACTGACATGGGGACCTTCTATATATAAGTAGAGAATTATACAGCCCTTAAAAAAGAGTAAATTATAGAGTACTCCTAAATTGATCAGATCATTTTAAAACCTCTCAGTCTGGATATATGCATCCTTGCATACAGGTATATATACATGCCTGATCCAAGTCCTATTGAGAAGTCCATAGCTTTCTGAGCTTCCAGCTGTGTCTTCCCCTAGAAGAAGCTAGACATCCAAAGGACAAGTAGCTCTTATCTGGCCCTCTGGGGTCTTGGCCTCAGCTAGACTGATCTCCTAAACCAGTTATTTGGGCTCCTGCTCAACAGTTCTCTGGATCCCAAATTTCATGAACTCACATCTCCTGCTGGAGCTAGGCTTTTGGTCTCTAGTTCTCCTGGAATCCAGAGTCATTTTGTCTCATATACATGCTTGTTTTCCTATTTCCAGTTAACTCTGAATAAAAAACTACAGACACACAAAAACTATCCATCATTCAATACAAATACACAGAGACACTCCCACCAAAGAGACCCAATGCATGCAGTCAAAGTAATGAGAAGGAAGCCACTGAAAATGCAGTTGGAATCACAAACCTTCCAGCACCAAGGGGGTTTTATGGTTGTTCCCATGTTCAGTGAAGGATGTGACATTCTGAAATTTAAAAAAATTAAATATATATATATATATATATATATATGTTTTGTGAATACATCACCACATGAAAATCAATCTGGAAATATTTAAGTTCTAAAAAAAAGAAATATTTAACTTCTAAAATTTTTTAAAAAGGCATTTGGTTCATTAATTCACTTTTCAACAAATGTATAGAAAAGTAAGAACAATGGCTAACATTTATTGAGCATTTTCTGTGTAAGATATTGTCCTAAGCACTGAAAAATGATAATCATACTAGGAAGTTAATAATCACAAGATGTCCACCTTACTAAGGAAATTGAGGAACAGACAGGTTAAATAATTTGCCCAAAGTTACAATGGCAGTAAGTGATAAAACCAGGTACTTACTAAATGCAAGGCACTTTGCCAGAGGCAGAGCATACAAAAGTAATAATATCTAGTCTCTGTTTTCATTAAGTTTATGTTCAAGTGACAACATCAGACAAAAAGAGTAAACAAAATAATTTCAAATAAGCACTATAAAGGGAAGAGAAAGTAGGATTATGCTATGTTATGAACTGAACTGTGTCTCTCCAAAATTCCTATGTTGGAATTCCCTAGTACTTCCAAATGTGATTGCATTTGGAGATAGGGCATTTAAAGAGATTTCTAAGACTAAATGAGGTCATATCATTAGGGTCCTATGAGGAGAAGAAAGGTTGGGACACAATCAGACACAGAGAAAAGAGTGTGTGAAGACATCTGAAGGAGACAGCCATCTACAAGCCAAGGGGAGAGGACTTCAAAAGAATCCTACCCTGCTAACACCTTGATCTCAGACTTCCAGCCTCCAGAACTGTGAGAAAATAAATTTCTGTTGTTTATGTCACCCAGTCCGGGGTGCCTTTGCTATGGCAGCCCTAGAAAATAATATAGCAATCAAAGAAGGCCTCTCTCTCAAGTGAGAATATTTAAAATTAGGACTCGCAGAATAGAAGAAAGTCCCAGACAAAGGAAAAAGAGCAGAGGCCTTGAGGGGAGAATTAAACACTTTAAACATTCTTCTGGTCTCAGAAGTCATCACAGCCACTTCACTGAGTGATTACTCACAAAACACTTTATAATTTGGGAAGTGTTTTACAGCATTATTCTCAATTAATCACCATAACAGTCACAAGAAGCAGATATTAATAGATTCATTTTGCAGATGGAAATGAGGGCACCAGAGATGCCAAGTGACTAGAACTTGCACCTAGTTCCTTTGATGTCAAAACCAACATTCTTTTAGAAGTTCCCTTCTAACCAAGACCATTCCCATTTTGTATGAAAGGTTCTGGCAATCATAAGGCCATATCCCACAGGGAAAGGCAGATTAAGAGCTGAGAAATTATAAACAGGGTAGAGTACTTCTTCATCTCTTCATGTTTCACATCCCAACCCCCATACCCTCTTCTTATTGTCCTCAATAATGATGGTGTTAGAGTATGGGTTTTATTGGTTTTTAAAATCTGTTTTCATGAATAGATACTTTAATTGCTTTAATTGCCCCTTTCACTTAGACTGGGTAGACCCATGAATTCTCTTCAAAATGACTTTGAGTTTAACTGTAGCCTTTGCAAAATGGAACCTCAACAACTACCTACCATGCTTGCCAGCAGGACATGAGGAAGTAGTGCAGGCAAGGGAGATTTCCATACAACACATGTGCTCTAAGTACAAAATTACCATAATTAGAGATGGCAAAGCCTGAGAAGTCTATCTCCAGGAAGGTCAATGAAAGATTACAAAAATGTTTAGTCTAGGCTGGTCCCATTATCCTAATGGTACATAAAGTGAGCAAACCATATATGCTTTCTCTAGCAGACTATTACATGATCTAATCAAATATAGTTTTTGCATATTTGTACAATGTCATGACCCATAACTCTATCATATTTCACAGTTTTTCCCACTGAAGCCTGTGGGAATCTGAAAGTATAAACAAAACACACTGATTGTCCATTAAAAGTTATTCAATAAATATTTTTGAGGATCTGTTTTGGAGAAGGCTCTCCATTAGTACTGTGAAGGTCATAAAAATAGTTAAGATTAAGACTAGCTCACAAAATGAATGTAAAACTCTAACAGAAGGATGTCATCCTTACTTATATCTATAATTCAAAGGCAGAATTTGTAAATGGTAGAGAAAGTATTGAGAAGGGGAAGGAGGAATTCACATCTAATTGTGAACATTAGGGAGCCCTTCATGGACGAGAAAGTACTTAAACTGGGCCTTGAAAGGTGGTTGGGATTTCAACTGGTAGAGATGATAAAGGGCCAACTTTCTGATGAAGGGGAAAAACCTGAGCAGAAATAAGAAAAAGGGAAGTCAGGGGCACCTTGGTGGCTCAGTCAGTTAAACATCAGTTTCTTGATTTCAGCTCAGGTCATGATTTCAGGGGTGTGGAGCCTGTTTAACATTCTCTCTCTCCTTCTCCCTCTACCCTTACCCTCCTCCAAAAAAAAAAAAAAAAAAAGCCATTTCAGGGGACAATTTGATGAGAGTTGGCATATCAGGCTGATCATTTGTAAACAATATAAAGCCAGCTCAGGCATTTAAATAAGGGGAAGTCTAACAGCGAACGCCTACCATGTACCAGGCACCAAGTCTGGACTATTACATACGAGTTTATACTTCAGTCCCCACAATCCAAACACAACACACTAAGGTGGAGAAACTGAGGCTTAGGAGGTTCAAACAGAATCAGCAATGGGAATGACATGAACAGAACTATGCTCCAGATGATGAGTCTTGCAACCATTTAGGAAGAATACCTATTTATTATCAGAAACAAGGAAGTGAGGAAAAGATGATTTAGGATCTGGGTAATGACATGCTGACTTTGAAGTGAGTAAAAGGTAAGTGGAGATTTCCAAATAGAAATTTTAAACATAAGGATGGAACTGATTTGAGAGGTCAGAGCTAGATATAGATTTTTTTAAAGATTTTATTTATTTATTTGACAGAGAGAGACACAGCGAGAGAGGGGACACAAGCAGGGGGAGTGGAAGAGGGAGAAGCAGGCTTCCCACGGAGCAGGGAGCCCGATGCAGGGCTCGATCCCAGGATCCTGGGATCATGACCTAAGCTGAAGGCAGACGCTTTAATGACTGAGCCACCCAGGCGCCCTCAGAGCTAGATATAGATTTGAAAATCATTCCTACAGAGATGATAGTTTAAGTCATGGAAAGCACAAGATAGCAAAAGGAAAAATTAAGAGATGATGGAAGACACAACCTTGGGAAACACCACTATTTAGGGGGCAAGAGGAAGAAGGCATGCCAGTGAAGCAGAGAAAAATGGAAAATGAAAGAAATATTAAGGTGGAGAATAGCAAAGCTCAAATTCTTATCATATAATAATCACAAATCTATCCACAAAGTCAGAGATGAAGATGAAGGGGATGAAAGAAGAGGAGAGTAGAGTAAGAAGCTTGAGAAAAACACAGAAGATTTTGAAAGGTGTGGGAAATGCAACAGGAAGTCAATCTGACAGGAATGAAAAATAATGCCAAAAGCAGCAATGAGGTCCAGCTAATGTTAAAGCAAGGATTTGTGGTAAAGTCAGAGAGAGGGATACTGGGACTTTGTCTAGGAATACTGATAGCCTATGAACAAAAACAAGTCGTGAAATAACAAGAAATAACAAGAATAACAGGGGAAAGAGACTAGATGGTGGTAGAAGCCATCATGGAGCCCAGACTGAGAAGAGAAATAAGTGTGTGCTGCTTTTTCCCTTTATCTCTGACATTCCCAATTGTGGTTAAATGATTTTTTTAAATGCAAAAATCAATGACGTTCAAACTTTAAATATCCAAAATGAGCATCTAAACCAACTTGTTTCCTTTGGGAAAACAGGTACATCAGCCATACTAAAGGAAATAAAATATGTACATTGTTCAACAATGTTGAATTTGACCAAATTTCCCCCTATGATTACCAAGCTATAAACCAAATTCTGACTTTATATAAGCCTAGTGGCCTTCACGTTTTTCTGTGTGGAAGATGGCATGATCAGGTAGAAAGAACTCAAGTTTGGAGTCAGAGAGATCCATAAGGAGAATCTTTGCATTATCATTTACTAGTGTAACATGAGGAGGTTATGTTTCCACTGTAAGTTCATTTACTTAGAGATAGGATTTAAATGTGCACTCATTGAGATATGATATGTAAACCAAAGAAATATTTACTACAATGCTATTAAGTGCCTTTAATATGCCAAGTTTATGTAAGAAACTGGGATTTAAAAAGTTGAATAAGACACCAAAGAACAGTTCTACATGCAAGGAACTAGCAGTCTAGAGAAGATAAGCGGCATTTAAATAAATACAATGCAATAACAAAAGAAGTATGCAGAAGATGCAGATGAAATATAGAGGTGGGAAAGAATATCTATTTTAAAAGGTGTGCAGGAGGGCAGGTGTTTATAGGAAAAACTTCCTGGAGAAAGTGACAGCTAACATTTCCAAGTGCTCCATAGATAAAGTGACAGCTAACATTTCCAAATGCTCCATAGATCCCTCCTCCTTATGTACATATTCATAGATAGACCTTGAAAACCTAAAGACCACTACCTCCAAAAGATTATTTTGAGTTTCTTAAAAACTGATCATAATCTCCATGTGTTTTTCTCCTCTTTCATCTCCTCTAGACTGCTGGACTTTTTTTTTTCTTCAAAATAGTGATTTTATTTTCTTTGAATATACACCCATGAGTGGGATTGCTGAATCATATGATAGCTCTATTTTTAATTTTTTATGAAAGATTTAACCTCCATACTGTTTTCCATAGTGCTTGCACCAATTTGCATTCCCACCAATAGTGCATGAGGATTCCCTCTTTCCCACATCCTCACCAACACTTGCTATCCTTTGCCTTTTTTTAATAGCCATCCTAAGAGGTGCACGATGATATCTCACTGTAGTTTTGATTTTTTTTATTAAGTTCAATTAGCCAACATATAGTACATCAGTAGCCTTTGATGTAATGTTCAACGATTCATTAGTTGCGTAGTAGTTGCACTGAAGTTTCGATTTGCATTTCCCTGATTAGTGATGTTGAGCATCTTTTCATGTGCTGGTTGACCATTTGTATGTTTTCTTTGGAAAAATGTCTACTCAGGTCCTTTGCCCATTAAAAAAATTTATATTTGGTCTTTTGCTCTTGAGTTGTATGGGTTCCTTATATATTTTAGATATTAACTCTTTATCAGATAGGTGGTTGGCAAATATTTTCAGATAAACATTGTCTTTTCATTTTGTTTATTGTTTCCTTTGATGTTCAGAATTTTTTATTATTATTATGTTATGTTAATCACCATACATTACATCATTAGTTTTTGATGTAGTGTTCCATGATTCATTGTTTGCGTATAACACCCAGTGCTCCATGCAGAATGTGCCCTCTTTAATACCCATCCCCAGGCTAGCCCATCCCCCCACCCCCCTCCCAAGACCCCTGGACTTTTAAAGGTGGAAAGAGCCATAGAGATCCCAATCCAAATCTCTAATTTTATAGGTGAGAAAACCAGAGCCCAGAGAGTTCCAGTGACATATTTGTCCATAATCACACAGCCGGCAGAGCTGAGCCCAAACTAAGATCTCTCTTGTTTCCATTTCACAAACCAAGAATCAAGTGCCAAAAAAAATCCCTTTAGAAATGTTTTTGACACCAAATGATAATTATCTTTGGAGTAGTGATAGCACTGCTCCTCTCCTCTCCTAAGCATTGGCCAGTTCCTTCTTTTACTAAAATGACATCTCATCTACTCTAAACTCCTTTTTTCCTCTGTCACTTATCCCTCGGTTTCCTGAGAAATTAGGTTAAATAATACCAATAGGAAATGATGCATTATCAATCTTTATTAATGCTGATGATAACTACTGTATTCAGATTACTTTACCTTTTTTTTTGTAAATCCTAAACATGTTCTAGGCAGTACAGCAAATGGCACAAATAATACCTTGACCTGTAACTGACATGACTTAAGGGGCAATGGAAGCATTTTCCATGCAACATTCATGTATTTTTAAAGCATAGGAAAGTGTTGAAGTCACTTAGATTTTGAAGCCTGACCCATGAGGAAAAGAGACTGTTTCTGTCAATCATTTGATATCTGAGATACCTATCTCAATAAAATCCAGGCTTATTTGATGATCTTCTTGACTGAGTGAAAACATACCCATGGTACACTTAGGGAATTATAATGAACCAAGAATGTTTTTTATTTTGCCTTTAAACTTCATTTTCTGGATATGCAAAATATCTTTCTTAAAATCTTCTTACTTTTGTCATCTTCTTTAAGCACAGTTTTTAATGAAAATAGAAAAAGGCTTATTCTGATTCTGCAAAGAGATCTGAGGAAATCAGGTAAAAGAATTCTAGAATTTTAATTAAGTTTAAATCAAGTGTTTGTTTTTTGGCTTATTTGAATGGCTGGGGTTTTTGTTTTTGTTTTTGAACTTGGCCAACACTGGTTTTGATTGTCTGCAAAACCCAAATTTTCAGGTATTTGCTAATTCCACAATTCACTTTATGTAATAAATATTTAGCTAAAAACACACATATAGGTCTTCTGAATATGCATGATAAATGTCTTTTTGAACAGTGTAGATTCATGATTGGAAAAAAAAAGAAGAAACCACTTGTGCTCACATTGGTCAACAGCTCTCCTTCCATCTTTCTATAAGAAAGTCCTGAAAACTTGAACATCCAATTTTTACTTATCTCAAGAGTTATTTTAGAATAACTATTTACAAATTCCCTAGTACAAGGAATATACAAATTTATATATTTCCAAAAGGGATGGAAAGGATCAGAAAATGGTCTTGCTATCCTCTTGCATGTTTGTAAATGTTCTTTCATAATTACATATGTCAAACAGTATTCAAAGCAGTATAATACGGTGCTCTTTTATCTACTTTATAGGAAATGATAGCTGCTTACCATATCCCAATTGTTTCCAAAAATCCCACCAGTTTGCCATCTAGTAATTCACTAAAAAGAATTAATGGAGAAGAAAAAATCTGGTACTCAGTTACCTAAAACACAAGCCACATTATCAGGAATGATGAAAATGGCTAAGAGAAAGTAAGACATGCAAATATCCTTTATTAGTACAAAGGAAAAGGAATGCATATTTCCTCAATAAGGGGGACAGTCAACTACATTCAGTACTGTCTAATTCAAGGCTTTCTGAACTTTTTGGTTCTTTTTCCTACTCTCATCCCACTTCTGGAAAAGAATCTATTCATAGTGGAGGATAAAGGTTACTGAATAAGACTATTATAGAAAGTATATAATTTAGAGTCATTATATCCTACATCTATATAATTTCTATAACTGTTTAGTATAAATAATAGAAAACACTTCAGTATGTTGGCTCTGTGTGTTTCCCCATTATACCATTTGTAAGTTACAATCATTCATTTTTAGCCTAAACTTTTCTTTGTACATGGTATTAAAAGCCACAGTCAAGTTAGATTGTTGGGATATACTTCATGTAAGGGTCATCTAGAAGATTAAGTACACAAACGCAACCAACCCTCAGAAACTAACTCATGTAATTATTACTTTTCTAGCTTCTAAAACTTGTTACTGGCATGCTATTTCTTATCTCAAAATTCTGCTAAAATTACTTGTTTAGCAACAAGAAAATCTAACAGATGTTTTATGTTCTGCGAGTACTGTTCATATTCCCATTCCTCAAAGAGAGATCTATAGCCAATGAAGTTTAAATATACAGTAAAAAGCCTAGCAATGTGGAATGTGATTTGTCACTGTTACATTCCATGTGACATGCAAGCTGACTCCATGGTGAATTTTGCATCAGCCAAGCAAGAGACTAATGGAGAGAATACTTCAAGTTTTAAAAGTCTACTACAAATGCATATGTTTATCAGTCATATTCTAAATGGAGCTTAATTCAGAGAGAATGACATGGCTATTAGACTTTATTGGGCTGGATTATATAATGCAAAGAGAGTTGGATCTGCAGCCAAAATAATTAAGTTTGAGTCCCTCTCCATTAATGTGCTATGTGGCCTAATGTAAGACTTAACTCTTAACCTCGCTGTATCCTAATTTCTCATCTGTTTTTTTTTTAATTATCAAATGAAACTAACTTACAAATAAGATAAGGTAGGTGGAGAGCATTTGGAAAATTTGGAAGCTCCATATGCACACAGATAATTGCTATGTTATTATCCAGACATTTCAAGAAAAGGATTCTTGGCTTGTGTTGTAGCTATTGGCTATATACATATTTATAGACAATTCAATAATTTGTGCATTTGGGGTTTGGAGTTTGAGTCATCTGAATAATGGCAGACCTTCACTCTTCTAAGACCTGTCTGTACAACACAAAACAGGATCAAGCATTTGTTCATGGAAACCTCTAGGTGGCCAAACTCAAGCCAAGCTAGAAAATCTCATGGTCAATTAACAATGTCTCTGAAATTTTAAGTTCCTTGATCATTGCTTCAAATATCCTACTAGTTTAAGAAATCTGGCCATAATTGTTCTGGTAATTCTCATCCTGATTCACTTATTACTAAGAAACTTGGCTATTGTCTTAGTCCATGCAGGCTGCTAAAATAAAATGCCACAGACTAAGTGGCTTATAAGCAATAAAAACTTATTTCTCATAGTTCTGGAGACTGGAAGTCCAAGACCAGGTGCCAATGTGGTCAAGTTCTGGTAAAAGAACTCTTCTGGGTTGCAAATTACTCCCATAGTGGAAGAGGCTAGAGAGTTCCGTGGGGTTTCTTCTATAAGAACACTAATCCCATTCATGAGGGCTCCACCCTCAAGACCTAATCACTTCATAAAGGCCCCACCTCCTGATACCATCATAGTGGGCATTAGGATTTCAATGTATGAATTTTGGGGAGACAAACATTTACACCACAGCACCTTCCAAATAAACTGTAGTCACAATGAAAAGAAAAAACTGAAGGTCAAAATTTATAAAAATTGAGTAATTTAGAACAAGAGACGTATCTAAAGATGCTGTCCCCTCTTCTTCCTATTCCTAATATCATCCGCTAGCCAATTTTTTTCAAAACTCAATGTCTGGTCATATTCCATCATCCACCTACCCAGAAGAGAAAACACCTGCTATGGTTTTAGAAATACAACACAAAGGAAAATTAAGAGGTTGTAACTAGCCAGAATATCTTATTAGATATTGTCTGCCTCCTTACACCTAATCTGGAGGTATATTACAAATTTACTAAATGGCTATTGCTCTGGCCTGAATGTTTGTGTCCCCCCAAAATTCACATGGTAGAATCTTAATGCCCAATGTGATGATGTTAGGAGGTGGGGCCTTTGAGAGGTGATAAGATAATGAGGGTGTAGCCCTTATAAATGGGATTAGTGTTCTTATTAAAGAGACCCCAGAGAGCTCTCTAGCCCCTTCCATCATGTGAAGATATATGAGAAGTCTGCAACCCAGAGAGGAGCCCCCATTTGACTATGCTGGCACCCTGATCTCAAATTTCCAGCCTCCTGAACACAAGATAAATTTCTGTTTTTTATAAACTATCTAGTCTGTGATATTTTGTTACAGCAGCCCAAATGGACTAAGATAGTTACTGTTTGAATAAAGGATATAGTATGCAAGATTTCAGAAACTAGAATTTATATATATTAGAATTAATGTCATTTGGAATGGAGTATTCTTTTTTAATTTTTATTTTTTATTATTATGTTCAATTAGCCAGCATATAGTACATCATTAGTTTTTGATGTAGTGTTCAACGATTCATTAGTTGCGTATAACACCCAGTGCTCATCACCACACGTGCCCTCCTTAATACCCATCACCCAGTTACCCCATTTCCCCACCCCTCTCCATTTTGTAACCCTCAGTTTTTTTCCTGGAGTCCTGAGTCTCTCATGGTTTGTCTCCCTCTCTGATTTTTCCCCATTCAGTTTTCCCTCCCTTCCCCTATGGTCCTCCATGCTATTTCTTATGTTCCACATATGAGTGAAACCATATGATAATTGTCTTTCTCTGCTTGGCTTTTTTCACTTAGCATAATCCCCTCCAGTTCCATCCATGCCAATGGAAATGGTGGGTATTCATCCTTTCTGATGGCTGAGTAATATTACATTGTATATATGAACCACATCTTTATCCATTCATCTGTTGAAGAGCATCTCAGCTCCTTCCACAATTTGATTATTGTGGACATTGCTGCTACAAACATTGGGGTGCATGTACCCCTTCTTTTCACTACGTCTGTATCTTTGAGGTACATACCTAGTAGTGCAATTGCTGGGTTGTAGAGTAGCTCTATTTTCAACATCTTGAGGAACCTCCATACTGTTTTCCAGAGTGGCTGCACCAGCTTGTATTCCCACCAACAGTGTAAGAGGGTTCCCCTTTCTCCACATCTTTGCCAACACTATTGTTTCCTGTCTTGTTAATATTTGCCATGGAATGGAGTATTCTGATTAATCAACAGCTTGGACAAAACATGAGGTGTATTCCATATAGTTAACACCACTTGTCAAATATTAGAATAGGTTAGAACTTTCCAGAGCAAATTGGATTTTTATTTGCCAGATACTATGTTAAATCCTTTATATGTATTAACTAGCTTAAACCTTTTTACAGCCTGTGAGGAAGATACTACTATCCCTGTTTACAGATGAGAAAACTAGTCACAACACTTGTAGGTATTGAAATCAGGATTCAAATCCAGATTGGCCTAACTCTGCAGCTGATAATTCTATTACACTATAACCTCCTGCTTTTATGAACCAATGTCTTTGAATACCAATTACCATTTCAGTGTTTTGAAATGCACAGCAGAAAAACACCTGTAATTGACAGAATGCTGAGGGAGTAAGCTTTACTGTTCCAAAGTCTGTCCCCAGTGTTCAAAGGCTGGTGCAACACCCACAGGAAAAATCTCTGGTTAAATCTGGCTAAATGAGGCAAAGACTGAAGCACCTGACAGGGCTGCAATCCAGAAAAATGTTGATCCAATAACCTGCCTAACTGTCTATAGCAGCTAATCTTCCAGCAGGATTAGCTGACTGCAACTCTGATGCGAAGCAGCTGTGTAAGGTTGCTTCTGGGTAGCCAGATTTCTATTATCTCCCTTTTATGGAGGGCAGCAGTAAATTGCCCATGCTCTAAGGTCAGCAGCAGTTCTCAAAGACCTTTCTAGACACTTCCAGGCCAACTGGCTGGGGACACATGACTAAGAGCTCAAACTAAGCAACTTGAACATAGGCTTAAGAGCTAGAGTTTGTTGCTTAAAAGAATGCACTTCCACCAGACTTCCAAAACAGATGTGCAAACACACGACCATAAAACAAGGATTGTTTCCCTCTGTTCTGCATGGTGGCCAGGCAGAAGAGCATGGTTTGCCTACAACAAACCAGCTACTACAGGTGGAATGTCCAGTTACTCTAATCTGAAGAAATATTTCAGAACATTTCTTTCACTTTTTGGTCCTTTTCCATTAGTTATTTAGAAGCTTCATGGCTAAATCTTCATGGATGCCTTAAAGAAAATGTTATTAATATCTTCATCCACTATAAACTGAACATGACCTTAAAATCTCTATAAAATGAATGTGATTTTTCCTTCAAGTGGAAGGAAAAATAAGGACATCAACAGGATAAAAAATTCAATTCATAATACCACTCTTTAAAATGTTAAATACAACTACATGACATCAGTGCTCTCATTAATGAAGAAAATATAAGTTTGTTTGTATGTTTCAAGAATATCAGTGTGTACATACATATAATAAGAAATAAAATTTGCATTTCTTTTTACTTTTTTTTTAAGATTTTATTTATTTGTCAGAGGGAGAGAGCACAAGCGGGGGGAGCACCAGGCACAGGGAGAGGCAGGCTCCTCGCTGAGCAAGGAGCCTGATGAGGGACTTGATCCCAGGACCCTGGGATAATGACCTGAGCCAAAGGCAGACACTTAACTGGCTGAGCCACCCAGGCATCCCTTTTTTTACTTACTTGAGCTTGGCACATATGTTTCTTTTTCTTTTTTCTTTTTTTAAAGATTTTATTTATTTATCTGACAGAGAGAGAGACAGCGAGAGCAGGAACACAAGCAGGGGGTGTGGGAGAGGGAGAAGCAGGCTTCCTGCTGAGCAGGGAGCCCGATGCGGGACTCGATCCCAGGACCCTGGGATCATGACCTGAGCCGAAGGCAGACGCTTAACGACTGAGCCACCCAGGCGCCCGGCACATATGTTTCAATTCATGATTTCTCCAAGCTATATAAGTTAATTTTATTTCTTTAAAATAAGTAAAAAGAATATCATATGTACATAAATATTTTTATATGGCTCCCAGAGTGCAGAATTTTTAGCTAAAAAATTTAAATATGATTGCATTTAACACTATAATTCTAAGTTGAGAAATTTGTGATTACAAACATCACTAATAAAACCATAATTTTCTTAGGGAAAATAAACAACTTTGTTATAACCATTCCAACATAAAATCCAGAAAAGTATATTTACCTTGATTTTTAAAAATTGATTGTTTAAAAACTCCTTATAAACTCCCTGTAAAACATTTCTCATCCTTGAAGGGAGGGAACCCGGAGGGGGAGATGAACAATGAGAGACGATGGACTCTGAAAAACAAACTGAGGGTTCTAGAGGGGAGGGGGGTGGGAGGATGGGTTAGCCTGGTAATGGGTACTAAAAAGGGCATGTTCTGCATGGAGCACTGGGTGTTATGCACAAACAATGAATCATGGAACACTACATCAAAAACTAATGATGTAATGTATGGTGATTAACATAACAATAAAAAAATTTTTTTAAAAATTATCATTCTTTCATCCAGTATGCAGTTATGTAAAAGGCATATACTTGGCATTTTAATTCTCTTTATCCAAAAATCACTATAATTATTCTACCCAACAGAAATACCCTCAGCCTACAAATTCCTTACTTTCATCTTTACATTTAAATCTCAAAAATAATTTAATATGACATTCTGTGTTCCCAAAATGTCTGATTTCCCTCTAACTGGTCAGCTTAACAAAGCAGCTCCAAAGATTTCCCATAGTGGTCCTGAATAAAGGATCAGCAAAGGTGAAGAAGAATATACACTCATGGTGCCAAAAATGTCTCCATCAAGAGAGTCCCTCAAGATTAATTTAGTCTGCCTCCACATTCCAAACTCTCCCATTTTCTCATTCTCTGTGAGGTAGAGATCAGCAGAATGTAGTCACTGCACATGTCTCCACAGGAGACTTCCTGGGTACCAGGTTTGCTACTTACTAGCTAGGTGATCTTAGACAAGTTGCTTGACCTTTCCAACTTCAGTTTCCTCTGCTGTAAAATGGGGCTAACAAAAGTACCAACAACATAAAGTTTTCGTGAACATCAAATAAAATAATGCAAGTAAAAGCACTTAATAAAATTGCTGACAAGTAGTAAATACTGACCATACTTAGATTTTATTATCTCTATAAGATGACCCAGGTGGGTTGAGCAAGGCATATTTACATTAGTGAGAAGTAGAGCAGATGGGAGGAATAGGATTTAGGCTCAAGTTCTAATGTTGTTTCTAATGACATACAGTAAGTACCCTTGAATAATGTCATACAAATATGAATTCAAAATAAAATTCTATGCTCACAAGAAGACAATCTGATGTTCAGATCCACAAAATTTAACAGCATTTCTGGAAAAAATGATGTGAGGCAAATGGAACTAGGAATCCTCAGGGGGGTGCATTTTTCCATTAGTCTTGGTAAAACTTAATAGGAAATAATGCAAAAGGAAGCACTTCTGGAATGGTGAGGAAAGACCTCAGAAAATCTACTCCCCTATAAAAGCAATGCAAATACTGGCAACAATTGCCAAAAACAACTTTTCTGGATGTTAACCAAAGGCTTGTAACAATTCAAGGAGAGTTAATTTTTTAAAAAGACAAAATTGGATTTCCTTGACTGTTAACCCTACTGAACAGAGATATGAGTGGCCACATATAATAAATAAAACAGATTTTAGAGAATTAATTCTGGAAAGTCACTTAGCAAACAGATAATAATAACCAACAGCAACAACAAGTCCTGGAGAGGAGAGAATCTGATCTCAAGAGTTGTCAGATCATATCATTTAAAATATCTAGTTCTGAGCAAAAAAAAAAAAAAAATGAAATATACAAAGAAACAGGAAAGTATAGACCATAAACAAGGGGAAAAAAGCAATTAATAGGAACTTTGCCTGAGGAAGTATAGATACTAGGCTTACTGAAAAAAGACTTCTAAAAAACAATCATAAATATGTTCAGGGATCTAAAGGAATGGTGTCTAAAGAATTAAAGAAAACTATGAGAACAATCCCTTACAAATAGAGAATATCAGCAAAGAGATAGAAATTATTAAAAAGAAGCAAGTAGAAATTCCAGAGTTTAAATATATAATAACCAAAATAAAGAATCCATTAAGGGTCTCTGTAGAAGACCAAGCATACTAGTAGCAGAAAGAATTAGCATACTTGAAGACAGATCAATTGAGATTATCCAGTCTGAAGAACAGAAAGAAAAAGAATGAGGAAAAACAAACAAAACCTCAGAGACATATAGGACATCATCAAACATATCAAGATATGTATAATGGGAGGAGAGAAAGAAAGCAACAGAAAGAATATATGAAGAAAAAGTGGCCAACTTCCCAATTTGATAAAAAATATTAAACAACCAAGAAGCTCAATGAAATCCGATAAAAAAAACTCAAAGAGATCTGGGCCTAAACACACCACAGTCAAAATGTTGAAAATTGAAAAAAAAAAAAAGGAGAGAGAGACTATTCAAAGCAACAAGAAAAAAAAAAAAACTCATCATCATATCCAAGGGATTCTCAATAAAATTAACAGCTGACTTCTCATCAGTAACTATGTAGCCCAGTAGGCAGTAGGACATATACAAAGTGCTGAAAGAAAAGGAATGCCAATCCAAAATTCTATAAACACCAAAGCTATCATTCAAAATGCAGAAGAAATTAAGACACTCCAGATTTAGAAGAAAAATGTATTTTGTCACCAGCCCTACAAGAAATAGTAAAAGGAGTCTTTTGGGCTAAAATAAATGGACACTAGACAGTAACTCAGATGTACACAAAGATATAAAGTGCACTGGTAAAGGCTAACTACATAGGTATATATAAAAGACCATAAAAATGTATGTTTGTAACTCTCTCCTTATCTTATTCAAAGGACAACTGTATTAAGCAATAGTTTTGTGCTGATAAGCTTATGTATAAAAATGTAATTTGTATGATAAATAGCACAAAGGAGCAGGAGGGAATGGAGCACTCTGCAAACAAAGTTTTTGTATACTATTAAAATTAAGTTGGTATTAGTCTAAACTAGATTGTTTTAAGTTAAAATGAGAATTATAATCTCCAGGGCAACAAGTATGATAATAACTCAAAAATATATAAATAAAAGAAACAAGTAAATTAATTTGGAATACTAAAAAATATCTATTTAACACAAAAGAAGGCACATAGAAAAATAGAGAAATTTTTAAAAGAGGACACAAAACAGAGAACACAAATAGCAAAATGTCAGGCATAAATACTATCTTAGCATAAATTATATTAAACACATGTAATTGGATGAAACACTCTCATCAAAAGGCAGAGATCAGCATATGGTTTTAAAAAATCCAGAAACATGCTGCTTAGAAGAGACATTCTTTAAATTTACAGACATAAATAAATTGCACCTATAATGACTGAAAATTATATAACATGCAAACAGTAACCAAAAGAAAGCTAGAGTAACTAAACCAAGATCAGACAAACAGACCTTAAGATAAATATGGAATTTAAACTATTCTCTACTTGCAGATTTTTAACAAAGAAATCCTCATAAATGCATCAAAATAAAACTATTAGAACTAATAAGAGATTTCAGTAAGGTATTAAATACATGATCAATATATAAAAACCCTAAATTTCTAAAAACTAAGCAATAAAAAGTCCAAACATGAAATTCAGAAAATTCCATTTACAATAGCATCAAAAAGAATTAAATATTTAAGAATAGATTTAATAAAAGAAGTGCAAGACTTGTATACTGAAAACTATTAAACACCATTGAAAGAAATAAAAGAAAATCTAAAGAAATGGAAAGTCATTCATGTTCATGTGTCTGAGGATTTAATAATGTAATGGCAATACTTGGTAAATTGATCTATAAGTTCATCTACCTATCAAAAACCCCAGCTGCTTTTTTGCAGAAATGAGCAGACCAATCCTAAAATTTATATGGGAGTGCAAGGGACCCAAAATAGCCCAAACAATCTTATATAAGAACCAAGTTAGAGAATTTATACTTCTTAATTTCAAAACTTACTACAAAGCTACAGAAACTGAGACAGCATGGTACTGGCAAAAGAACAGACAATAGATTAATAAAATAGAATTGAGAGTTAAGAAATAAACCCAGACTTTTTGGTCAATTGATGTTCGACAAGGGTGCCAAGAATTCAATGGGGGGAAAGAATGGTCTTTTCAACAAACGGTGCTGGGGCAACTGGCTATCCAGATACAAAAGAATAAAGTTGAACGCCTACCACACACCATATAAAAAAATTGAACTGGGGGCGCCTGGGTGGCTCAGTCGGTTAAGCGTCTGCCTTCAGCGCAGGTCATGATCCTATGGAGCCTGCTTCTCCCTCTCCTGTTCCCTGCTTGTGCTCACCCTCTCTCTCTCTCTGTCAAATAAATAAATAAAATCTTTTAAAAAAATTAACTGAAGATGGATTATAGACCTAAATGTATGAGCTAAAACTATAAAATCCTTAGAAGAAAATTTAGAAGTATTTCTTCATGACTTTATGTTAGGCAATGGTTTCTTAACAAGAAAAAATAGATAAATTGGACTAATACAAATCAAACACTTTTCTCTAAAGGACACCACCAAGAAAACAATCCAGAGACTGGGAGAACATATTTGCAAAGTATATATCTGATAAGGGACTTGTACCAAGAATATATAAAGAACTCTTACAAATCAATATAAACAACCCAAGTAAAAAAATGGACAAAGGATTTAAATAAACTTTTTTTTCAAGAAGACAGGCAAATGGCAAAAAAAGCATATGACAAGATGCTCAACATCATTAGTCATTAGGGAAATGAATGTCAAAACCATGAGAAAGCATTCCACACCAACTAGAATGGCTAAGATAAAAACTGAAAAAGACATACAAGTGCTTAGAATGACTATAGAGAAACTGAAACTCCTGTACATTTCTGGTGAGATTATAAAACAGTCCAGCCTCTTTGGAAAACAGTTTGATGGCTGCTCAAAATGTTAAACATAGAGTTACTGTATGACCCAACAATTCCAGTCCTAGGTGTATATCCAAGAGAAGTAAAAATATAAGACCACACAAAAACTTGCACATAAATGTTCATAGTAATAATATTCATAATAACCAAAAAACAGAAAAAAGCCAAATGGCCATCAGCTGATAAAAGGACAAACAAAATTTGATATATCCATACAGTGGAATATTACTCAGCAATAAAAACAAATGAGTGCATGTTGTAATGCATGCTAGCACATGCATGCTACAATATGAAATATGCATGCTACAACATGGATGAACTTTGAAAACATTATGCCAAGTGAAAAAAGCCAGTCATAAAAGACCATATATTATATAATCCATGTATATGAAATATCCAGAATATGTAAATCCATAAAGACAGAAGTAGATTACTGGTTGCCAGAGGCTGGAGGAGGGATATGAGAAGTATCTGCTAATGGATGCTGGTTTCTTTTCAGACTGATGAAAATATTCTAAAATTTGATGGTGGTAATGGTTGTACAACTTTGTGAATATACTAAAAACACTGGATTGTACAATTTAAGAGTGTGAATTTTAGGGGCGCCTGGGTGGCTCAGTCGTTAAGCGTCTGCCTTCGGCTCAGATCATGATCCCGGGGTCCTGAGATCGAGCCCCGCATCGGGCTCCCTGCTCGGCGGGAAGCCTGCTTCTGCCTCTCCCACTCCCCCTGCTTGTGTTCCCTCTCTCACTGTGTCTCTCTCTGTCAAATAAATAAATAAAATCTTTAAAAAAAAAAAAAGAGTGTGAATTTTATAGGATATAAATTATATATATATAAAGCTTAATAAAGCTTTTATAAAAATAATACAACAAAGAAATGCAGCTGTCATAATAATTTCTTTAAAAAGCAAATAGGCACAATAAGATATCACCTCACACCTACTAGAATGGCTATTATCAAAAAGACAAGAAATAACAAGTGTTGGTGAGGATGTAGAGAAAAGGGAATCCTTGTGCACTATTGGTGGGAATGTAAATTGATGCAACCGCTATGGAAAACAGTTGGAACTTTCCTCAACAAATTAAAAATAGAACCACCATATAATCTAGCAATTCCACTTCTGGGTTTTTATCTGAAGAAAGTAAAAACACTAACTCAAAAAGATACATGCACCCCTATGTTCACGGCAGCATTATTTATAATAGCCAAGACATGAAAACAACCTGTATCCAGTGATGGATGAATGAATAAAGAAAATGTGGTAACATATACAGACATATATAGAGAGAGACAGATATCTATATATATCTGTGTATAAAAAAGTGTGTGTACATATGTTAGGCAATGGTTTCCTTACAAGAAAAAAATAGATAAATTAGTCATATACAAATAAACATTTTTCTTCAAAGGACACTACCAGGAAAAAAAAATAGCCTATATAATATATATAATGGGATATTATTCAGCCATACAAAAGAATGAAATCTTGCTATTTGCACCAACATGCATGGACCTTGAGGGCATTGTGCTAAGTGAAATAAGTCAGAGAAAGACAAAATACTCTATGATCTTACTTATATGTAGGATTTAAAAATACACCAAGCTTATAGATGTGGAGAACAGATTGGTGGTTGCCAGAGATGGAAGGTAGGTGTGGGAAAGATGGGTGAAAGGGGTCAAAAGATACAAACTTCCAGTTATAAAATAAATAAGTCATAGGGATGTAATGTATAGCATGGTGACTATAGTTAATAATATTGTACTGTATATGTGAAAGTTGTTAAGAGAGTGGATCTTAAAAGTTCTCATCACAAGAAAAAAATTTTCACCATAGATGGTGATATGTTAACTAAACTTAATGTGATGATAATTTTGCAATGTATACAAATATGGAATTATTATGTTGTACACTTGAAATTATTATGTTATGTATCAATTATACCCCAGTTTGTATTTTTTTTAAGTGAATAGAGTGTGATTTACCTTTGAAAGTGTGAATAGATGCCACAGTTTATTTTCATTCTTGGCCCTCTTTGACAAATAGTCAGACCTATGTAAGTCAGGTCCTAACTTGACAAAAACAAGCAGAGAGATGGAAAGTAGGAGGGTTGCACTTGAGTGAACTGCCAAAAGCATCTCCAGCCAAAATCTCAATCGTTGGGAGCACTTGACAGATTCAGAAAACAATTCCTGGATCCATCCAAAAACCTGGAACTGTCATGAGAACAATTTATCCCCTTTACCTTTTCCTAAGAGAAGTTTTGAACACAAGAAAACCAGATTGCTCCATACCAGAATAGGTAAACAGACTGTCCTAAAAAAAAAAAAAACAAGATTGAAGGTAGCTCTAAAAACAGGTCCAAGTTGTTCTGAAAGGTTTTAGTGCTGCTGCTAACTTCGAAAGTCTCCTTAGCATCCATTTTCCAATTTGTACTTATTGGACCCTCTTGTCTCAGCTCTGTTAGTGTGTGACTAACATAGCTGTGTGGCTACAGAAAGTCTTTCAACCTCTCTGGACCTCAATTTCTTCATTCCTAAAATAAGGATACACAAGGTCTGGTCTGCCTATGAAACCAGGTGGTTTAAAATTAAAAGACAGTATATGGGAAAGAACTCTGTAAATTATAAAATTCCACATAAAACAAAGTAACTAGTGTAAGCAGTGGAATTAGGCTGCAGCTAAGGTATGTTGTTAAACTCTGCACTTTGTTTTAGCAAACAAAGGGAAGAAGAGGAAGGAATTTTTGCTAATCCTGAAAGAAATAATTACTATTTCTAAATCTGTTTTCATAGATTATCTGGCCAGCCAAAATGGACTACATAGTCCTTTAGACTCCTACATGTATCATGTACCTGTGACTATCTAATGCCTCATTTTACAGTGAGATGTTCTGAGAAGCAGAAGGACTCGCCCGAAGGAACCTGAACTAGATGATGAGAGGAGACACGGAACTCTGATCATAATTTGCTCTCTAACCTTGGGTAAATCACATAATCCCTTTGTTTGTGTGGTATTACTTATAAAATAATATTAATTCTATCTGCTTTATCTGCCTCACAAAGCAAGGGTAAATAAAAGCTATGTGCGATTTTATGTGAAAACAAGTTCTTTAGAAGAGCCAAATCATTAGGAAAATGCAATGAACTAGTACTATGGGGTTTGTAAGTAAGTGAATGAGTCAATGAATGAATGAATGAATGAATGAATAAAATGGCAAATATCAAACATCACTCTGTAGAAGTTTTACCCATGCATTCTTTCCAGGGCAATACAAAAACACGGTATCTTCCACATGGTAGCTTTTTATTTATTTACTATTCAGACATTTATTAAGACATGCAAAATATGTTCCTCTATAGAAAATGGAAACAATGAGCTCTGAGGGGAGAAGTACCCCAGTGAGCTGGAATTCCAGCAGTGCCACTGTGTGACTTTGAACAAATAACAGA
This sequence comes from Leptonychotes weddellii, assembly GCF_054177405.1. Classification (NCBI taxonomy): domain Eukaryota; kingdom Metazoa; phylum Chordata; class Mammalia; order Carnivora; family Phocidae; genus Leptonychotes; species Leptonychotes weddellii. Next base: position 56,950,662 of record NC_138372.1, read on the forward strand.
ATGTCTCTCACGGTTACCTCTACTGAAAAGTGGAGGGAATACTACCCATACTACCAAGACTGTTACTACATCTTAAAGGAGATAACTACATATAAAATTGCCTACTAGAGCACTGGCCCACAGAACAGTTCACTAAAAGTGGTTCTTCTTATTATTTAAGGCATATTTCCCCATATCCTCCAACTCAAGAATTCTTAATCTAGATTCCACGAACCATGAACCTTTTGTATTTTCATACATAATTTTATATATATATATGCAGTGTGCATTCTTCCAGGAGAAAGATCACAGCTTTCATCAAATTCTAAAAACAGTAAAAACAGTTGCTACAATGTAACCCTTCAAAATGGTGATATCCAGCATAGAACACAATATTGCAAAAGGTGACCTACCAGTGGGGAAGGCTGATGTCATTCTCTCTCTTGGTACCACTCCCTCCCACACTCATATAATGCTAATCATACTAAATTCTTTTCCATCGAGCCCCAAAGCAGATTCACAATTCTCAAAAAATAGCTCTAGGCAGATACTACCATTTTACCGGAAAAATCTCTAAAGGTGAAATTAACCTGACATCTGGATCTGGAATCCACCTAGACTTTTCCCCTCTTTTCTTTCATTTAGTTCATTTTGCGCTTATGGTCATCTAAAGCCCTTGGGTCTTTATAAGGAATTGCCATGCCTTATAGCCCTTCTAAACTTGTCCTTCATCCTATTACTTGGAATTAACCTTTTAAACACATTAAAATGTCAAAGTTGGCTTGAGTCTTTTGAGATCTTGTTAAATGATAATATAGTTATCCATTCACTTAACTATTCATCCAACAAATATTTACAGAATACCTACTGTGTGCCGTTAGCCAGCTCTTAGCCAGCTCTTCCAGCTTTAAGTCATACATAAATTTGATTTCTATGCCACCAAGTCACTGATAAAAATAATATTAAAATGAAAATATTTATTGTAATCAGGATATAGGTGTGAGGCAAGACACCCACAAAATTTCTAATTCAGGTTACTTCTCCAATGTAGAATTAATGGAAATAAATATGTAATGGCTGGTTTCCAGTTACCAGTTTATTGCCTCTCAGCTCCACATCCACCTTCCTCTGTCTGCTCTGCAACCTGTAAATATTTCTCCTTTGCTAGCTGTCACAGTTTAAACTTTGTCAGCAGAAGACACTAAAGGAGTTTCTGTACCTGGCTCCAGTGTACTTCTCTTGGAAGGGTCTGCAGTGTGCGGTGTGAGCAGTCACCGCAGTACCCCGAGACTAGTACCATGTGACACATCCCTGTCAATGGCTTCCTTCAGCGCCCTCTAAGGTGACTTCCACAGTGCTCAGCTCCTGAAGGACATGAGGCTCAGCAGTCCCTGGAGCCAACAGCATTCGGCACTATTCATAATGACTACCCCCAGGCACCTCCTTGGATGGCTTTGTAATGATTTCTAAAGTATGAGACATCTCTTTGGAAGGCTTTCTTTGGCATCTTTTGGGAAGCTCTGCAGTAGGTTCTGAGGTGCACCACCTCTCCACAGATAGCTTTCTCCAACACCCAGAAAGCATATCCTCAGTGTATACTGCTGGCACAGCGCCTCAGCAAAGTCCTCCACCACCCAGTGAACTGCACCCTTTCTAGTAAGATCTGGATCTCAGCCCAGAGTGGTAGGGGGGGGCTCCTCACTGATGTTCTACCTCAGTCTTAAGAGGTAGTAGCCGTTCCCTAGGCCTGCTGTTCCAGAGTTCCCTAGAGTTCTCTTTACTGAATTCTAGTTATTACTCCAATTGCATGTTAGAGTTAATAATTCTTTTGTGTGAAATGTCCCCCGTTCATATTACCATGTGGTTTCGGTCTCCTGACTGGACCCTGCCTGATATAGAACTGAAATCACAATTGGTCCAGGAGATAGACCTACAAAGATGAAACATTTTTTTTAATCTCACACAGCTCATAATGAATAGGCACAATAGTTTGGTGGGTTACCTTGGGTTTTGGAGGTAATATGCCCCATATTTGGTTGTGATTTTCCAATGCAGTCACCAAATAACCCATAAGGTTGCAATTTGGAGTAGGACCCTTAACACATCTAAGCTGAGTGCAAAGTTCCCAACCATGACATATTTATTTCTATTAATTCTATATTGAGGAAATAACCTGAATTAGAAATTTAGGCCACTTGGACTTTTTGACTCCACAGATCCAATGGTTTGAAGTATCTATGTAAGATAGATATACATATATTTTATTATTCCTCATGATTCTGAGTCAGAAATTTAAACAGAGCACAATTGGAATGGCTCATTTCTGTTCCACTTTATGTCTTTTGGGGCTGGCATGTCCAAGATGGCTTCTTCATGCATATTATCTGGTGCCTCACTTAGAATGATTCATACATGACTCGAGTGAGATTATTTGTCTGAGGCCATGGTTCTCACAAGCATCTAAGGTAATCAGTTTTCTTCCATATAGTCCCAGGACCTCTTCTTCCCCACAAGATCTCTCCGACAGAGCAGCTAAAATTCTTATGTAGCAACTCGAGGCTCCCAAATATTTAAAACTGGGGACTGCCAAATCTTCTTAGTGACTAAACTCAGAAGTCCTAGACTGCTAACCCACATTATAGTCTTCAAAGCAATCTTTAAGCCAGTCCATAGTCAAAAGTGTGAATACCCAGACAGCCTAGTCCTTTGCTGACCAACAATGTAAGAGATTACTAACTCTACCTCTATCCCCTAATGATTTCTGTTCCTCCACAAGTAAAATACACTCACTCACATCCATTACCTCCAAAAATCTCATCCACTTACAGAATTGGGCTCTAATTTGAAGCCCAGGATCTTATCATTTAAATCAGGTCCAGGTATAAACAAGGATCCTCACATACAATTCTTCTTTCAATCTGAAGACCTAGGAACTTAAAAAAAAATTATCTTCCTTTGCATACATGTTATACTTCCTTGTATAACTGTATACACCCATATATGAGAGAGAGGTAAGATGACCACCGCAGACAGTCCTATTCCAAAAGGAGGATAAAAATGAGAGGTAAAGGACTTTCAGTTTCCAATTCCACATGAAAGGTTCTTAGAAATAGCCACTCCATCCTAATAAGAAGTAAAAGCTCCATAGACTAAAAATTCAAAAACTCTTTTTTAATCCCTAGGAATTAATCCCCGGGGAAACTGCTGCCCCAAGATTAGAGAGACAGATAGGCAAATACAGGCAGGCACAGCTTATGAAAGCAGAGACTCACAAACAGAAACCACCACAGGAACTAGAACCAGGGTAGGAAAACCTGAAACTGTAGTTGATTAATTCCTGGATGCTCGCTGCAGACAACTATGAGAAGTAAAAATTCCATGGGGACCCAATCATAGAGATGGCCCCCAAATATTATAAGATTTTCCTCCAGGAAATATCAGAAAAAAATTCCCTCAGGCTTTCAGCAGGGGGAGGGGAAAAAGGAGCCATTCTGAAATGTATCAGAGTACTCTTTTCTCCTCAACAAGGCCTGACCTCAGTGGAAACTAGTTAACCGAGCCTAACCTGCTGGTGTATTATCAGAGCCTAAATGACCTGGGAAAAATGAAATACCCAACTCCTGTCAGCTCTAGTCCTCCACATAAAAGAAGGAAAATGCCCAACTGCAACCCACTCTACCATCCTGCCCTACTTAAGGGGTGGGAGAGAAAAAAACAGAATTATGCATGATGTTCATAGTCCAGAAGCACAGAATCACTAAAAGACTGAGACCTAACCATAGGACTCTTTCCTCCCCCGACACCTTACCACTGCATTACTAACGGCCTATTTACAGCAGTTCCTTTTACCTGGTACATCATGTCTTGCTATCCAGAAGAAATTACAAGGCCTATCAAAAGGCAAAAGACACAGGTACAAGAGACAGAGCAAGCATCAGAACCAGACATGGCAGAATGCAGGAATTATCAGGATGAGAATTTAATCAATTATGATTAATATGCTAAAGGTTGTAATGTATAAAGTAGACAGCATGCAAAAACAGATGGGTAATATAAGCAGAGAAGTGGAAATCCTAAGAACCAGAAAGAAATGCCAGAGATTAAAAAAAAAAAATACTGTAACAGAAATGAAGAATGCCTCTGGTGGACTTCTTAGTAAACTGGACATGGCTGAGCAAAGAATCTCTGACCCTGAGGATGTAACATAGAAACCTCCAAAACCAAAAATCAAAGAGAACAAAAACTGAAAAAAACAGAACAGAATATCCAGGGACTATGGGACAACTACAAAAAAAGGTATAACATACACATAATGGAAATACCAGGAGAAGAAAGAGAGAAAGGAACAGAATAAATATTTGAAATAATACTGACTGAGAATTTCCCCCAAATTAGTGTCTGACACCAAACCATAGATCCAAGAAGCTCAGAGAAAACCAAGCAGGATAAATGCCAACAAAAACTAAACCTAGACATGTCATTTTCAAATTACAGAAATTCTAAGATAAAGAAAAATCCTGGAAGAAGCCAGAGGAAAATAATATCTTACCTATAGAGGAACAAGGTAAGAATTACATCCAACTTCACCTCAGAAACCATGCAAACAGGTAAAGAATAGCATGAAATACCTGAAATATTGAAAGAAAAAAACCCACCAACCTACAATTATGTCTCCTGTGAAAGTATTCTTCAAAAGTGAAGGCGAAATAAAGGTTTTCTTAGACAGACAAAAAAATTGAGGGACTCTGTTGCCAGTAGTCTGCCTTTCAAGAAATGTTAAAAGTTCTTCAGAGAAACAGAAAATAATACAGATCAGAAACTCAGATCTATATAAACAAAGAGCATCAAAGAAAGAATAAGTGAAGGTAAACAAAAAACTTTTATTTCTCTTACTCTGTATAATTGGTCTAACAGATAATAGTTTGTTCAAAATAATAATAGCAATAATGTATTTGATTAGATATGTTTATGTATATATCTTACGTATGTGTGTATTTATGTATATATGCTTTGTATGCTTCTATATAAGTGAAATGAATGACAGCAATGATACAAATGATGGGAGGAAGAAATTAGGATTATTATGTTAATAAAGTACTTACTTAAAATGCTCAATTAAAACCACAAAAAGCAGAAAATGAGTGGAAGGCAAAAATAGGAACAAAAATAAGGGCAAAAAGTAGAAAATAGTAATGAATATGATAGATACTAATCTGATCCAATTATATGAATAACTTTGAATGCTTAGTAAAATAAATCATTCAGAGAAAGACAAACATCATATGATTTCATTCATATGTGGAATTTAAGGAAAAAAACAAATGAACAAAGGAAAAAAAAGGCATACCAAAAAACAGACTCTTAACTATAGAGAACAAAGGATGGTTACCAGAGGGGAGGTGGGTGAGGGGGATGGGTGAAATAGGTGAAGGGGATTAAGAGCACAGTTATCATGATGAGCACTGAGTCATGTATGGAATTGTTGAATCACTATATTGTACACCTGAAACTAATGTAACACTGTATGTTAACTATATTGGAATTAAAAATTTTTTAAAAGGCCTAGATGCATACATGTGAATAATTAATTTATTACAGAGGTGACATTACAAATCAGTGGGAAAAGAATGCCCAAAATAGCTATCCATAAGAAAAAAGACAGATTTTTATGTATGCAATTTGCCACACAAAAAGTTAAATTTTGGATGGACTAATATCTAAATATGAAAAATAAAACTATTATAAAAGCCTATAGAAGACTTTCTTCCTGGCAGAAAGATGCTGTATCAGTCAGGGTTTCAATAAGAGAAGCATTAGAAGATACACACACACACACACACACACATATCTGTTACAGAAATTTGACTTTAGGTAATTTGGAAGATTGGTTACCCAGTTTGTGTAAGCCTGCTATCTTCCCATATGACACTGGAGCTTTAAGCTGGAAGGGGAGAAGGCAACATAAATGTGAACTGGGGAACGGCAAGAACAACCTAGAACTCAAAAGCATGAGCTAGAACCAACACGGGACAGGCTAAAATCTCTTTCAGTTCTTGTGCCTCTGCCCTTTTTGGAAAATGTGTCCTGCAGGAACCAGGGCTCTTCTTCACAGAGCTAAAGCACACATATCTAGCCAAGGTGTTAGAGAAGCTAAAGAAAGATCCAGGAAAAAGTATAGCAATTACAGCCTGACAGCGGCTTCCTACCAATGAAGTGATCTATCCCATAAATGATAAAAATATATGAGCTACAAAATGTCTGTTGTTTAACTTCAGCCCTTTAAATCTCACACAAGAGGGGCGCTTGGGTGGCTCAGTCGTTAAGCGTCTGCCTTCGGCTCAGGTCATGATCCCAGGGTCCTGGGATGGAGCCCCGCATCGGGCTCCCTGCTCCGTGGGAAGCCTGCTTCTCCCTCTCCCACTCCCCCTGCTTGTGTTCCCTCTCTCGCTGTGTCTCTCTCTGTCAAAAAAATAAAATCTTTTAAAAAAATTAAAAAAAAAAAAAAAAGAAAGAAATCTCACACAAGAATCTCTCTCTTGGCCTACCTAGCCAGAAACACGCAGAAGGAAATTCTGGGAAGTACAGTCCAGCCTAGAAGAATTGACACATTAGAAAGCCACCACAATTAGGAAAGAATTTCCTATGACCACCAAAGAAGGGCATAAGTCATATGAGAAAAGACAGATCAACATGAAAATTATAAGCTCCATATGTCAACAGATATAATAAACAAAATGAAAAGACAATCCTCATCCTGGCAAAAGAAATTTTAAAACTTTTTAATGATAAAAATACTCATATCCAGAATATTTTAAAATTTCCTTCAAATCAGTAAGAAAAACCCTAGCAAACCAACAGATAAGGACCATTCAGAAAAGGAAAATCTATAATGGACAATGTAAGGATGATGAACCTCACTAATAAATCAGAAAATAAAAATTAAATAACAATACTCTCTAGATGGACAAAATGTAATAAATCTGAAAACACCAAGCATTAGTGATGATTAGGGAAAGTATAGTTCTTATAGGTTGCTGTTAAAGTATATACTGGTACAAGCAGTTTGAAGAGGTTGTAATTTAATAATATGTATAAACCTCATTGGCTACGATACTGCCACTGCGCAAAGCTTGTAATTTAATAATATGTAGTATATGTGAAGGTCTATCTACCATAGAACACAGCAATTTCACTTCTAGGTTTCTAAAAAAGAAACTTGTGCATATATGCAAGGAGACATGAAAAGGGATGTTTATTGTATACAACAAGAAAGTGACATCAATCTAATTGGCCTCTCAGTTAGGGATAGAAAATAAATTGTGTTTATTCATACAATAAAATACTATTGTTAAATTAATTAAGCAAGGAGGCCATTAGTCTGAAGTGGTTTTAATGCTTTAGCAACCTACTAAGCAAACGAAAACCTAAGCCTGAAATGCCTCAAGGTTAAGAAATAAAATAGGACAACCAATCACAGTCAAGTAAACTATCCCAAATTAGGCAACCACTTAAGCTATAGCCAATCAAATAATTTCCTTGCTTTGCTTCTGCCTTTTCTCTATAAAAGTCTTTCCCCTAGCACCTGTTGGTGGAGAGCTTCTAACCACTTCTGGCTTGGTGCTGCCTGATTCAAATCAATTTTTGCTTTAATAAACTCATAACAATTTTAATGTGCTTCAGTTTCTTTTAACACTATATAGCAATCAAAATAATTTAACTGTAGCTAGTGTATCACTATAGATAATTTTAAAAATAATATTAATAAAGTTTCAAAAGGATATACAGAGCAGAATAATATAAAATTCCGGGTACATATCAGTAGCACATATATGCATAATATTTGCATGTATGCATATATATATTCTGTATATATATATGAAGTAAAATATAAGTATATATATATACATATATGTATATATATGTAGTAAAAAATATGCATAGAAATGATAAATCCCAACCTCAAAACACTACTATAGTTTCCTTTGGTGCAAGAGAGAAAAGAAAGTGCTAGGAGAGGGGAACTTTCTGCCTGGTTCCCTCATTAAATGAGTTAAAGTTTTAATATGTGTTCATTTTTATATCTCTAAGAATCATAATCTTATTTTTGTTAATTATCTTTTAGGACATTGCAGAGTAGAAGAATGAAACAGGTATGTCAGAAGAACAGGACAGACAATCCCTTTAGGGCAAACTTCACTTACTGTAATATTTTACTTTATTGTAAAGGAAGATTTCCTGCCCTGCTATTCCAAGGAATATTCTTGCAGTGTAGAAAGCTCAAGTGTCAAGTTCAAAGGCTTTTTTTAAAAATTATACCAACATGAATGAAGGGGAGCTGTCTGAGCAGCAATTTGGAGAATAATCAAAATTAAAATTCAAAATCTTTTCTCTTGGCCACAGGGGCACTGCCCAGTTGATCCAAATACTAGTTATATAATATTCACAGGCACAACCTAAAAGTATGCTTTCTTTTCAAATTCTGAAATCTTAACAGCATTTGTTTTCTTTTAAGATTTTTGAAACCTTGACTCATTTCTAGAAGGTTCCTTCCAGTTCAGCTTTGGGGCTGTACAGCTTAACATCCATTCACAGGATTTTGGGAGCAGGTTGTGAATAGCAGACTTTCCAACCGGGAAAGTTTATGTATGCCATCAAATACCTTCACCCTACACTCCCCACCCAAGCCACCACTCCCAACCCCACCACCAAATTCAGGAATCTTGTTTCTATACCAAGAGAATAACAAAGGCATGTGATGTTTCTTTGGTTTCATACCAGTATAGCAGTATGACAAAGAACCCATTCCCATAAACATCATTTACTAAGCCACAATTTTATTTAACACTCACCTAGCAGCTTAAGATAAGAGAGTAAAATATACCTCAAAATAATTTTTAAAGAAATATGTAAACAATGCTAGTCCCTGGCTCTCACAAAGCAGGTATCTAATTAAAGCTTTTTGAGACTCTGTTCTACACTCCCATCCTAAACCTACTTTCTAGAGTTACTTTTAACTGCAGAGTTTTCACAGCAAATAGAAAAGAGAAAGGAAGAGAGGATTTGTAAATACACAGCCACAAAAGTCTGAGCTCATCCTCAGTGACTCCTGGGCACACTCTTGGAGAGGGGCTGGGCCAATTAAGGTGATTGTGGAGGTCATGATCACTATGAGCTTGTTGGGAAGTTCTTGTGAATATTTGAATATCAATGCACGTAATATATGCAGAATGAATTTTCAGAAGCCAGACTACATTGTTTACACAGCACTAGAAATCTCCTCACTGCCTAGCTTGTGTGCACGCATTTCTGAATTCAGAAACAAAAGGAACAGTTGAGATCATATTTAATGGGGTCCTAAAAGCAAATTTCAATGTGAAGCAGCCATGAAAAGAAAAGTAGCAATTTTGCTTTTGGTAAAAGTAATATTTTTTTCTTCTAGATTCTCAATCTCCCCTTTCAGCTACTCATTTTCAAAGATCATTTGGTTTTTGAAGATATTTATCGTTCTTTTTAAAACTAAACAAAATTAACTTGGTACCAGCAGTATCAGGTGCTTTCATATATTATTCACTTCATGTTTTAGATGAGAAAATTGACCCAGAGAAGGTAAATCACCGGTTGGTGATTTGAATGACCGGGGTAAGGTTTGAATTCACATATCCTGACTTGGTTTTGTCTGTCAGAGAGTTCCCTAAAGTAATTGTGTTGAAATATCTTTAGTATTCTCCCTTTAGAGGTATTTGTATTTGGAGACTCTTAAGAACTGCAGTTTAGCATCTTTCCATGCCTACACACAGGCAGGTGCATATTGCTCCAAATACCTCTCAAATTACCCTAGTTCAAGATAAAATCACCTTACCTGAATTATTAAAACAGATTTCCAACTAGTCTCCCTGTTTCACTCTTCCCTTCCCTTCATGGTGTTTTCTTTACCATAAATTGGATTCTGTAATGCTACTGGTAAACTCCTTCATTGATTTCCCAAGGCACTGAAAATAAAATTCAAATTCGTGACCAAGACTTACGTGACTTGACTCTTGACTCTTGGCCCATTTCTCCTGTATTATACCCTACTTTGTATTACTCCCACCAGCTATTTATACTGCAGTCATACTGCCCTTCTTTCTACTCAGCAAATCATTAAGTCAACTCTGTTTTAGGAACTTTGCACCGGCTGTTTCAATTTCTTGCCAATTCAAGTTTTAGGTCAAATGTCATCTCAAGGAAGCCTTCCTCTTTACCAGAGTCCCTTATTTTAGTCTCTTCATGGTGCTTATTACTATGAAACCTCATTCATTTGTCCCTAACTTATTTTTTCTCCTCTCCTTTTAGAAATCTGTCTTCACTGTATCCCTTGCTTATGAAAAATTCAATAAATATCTGTTGAATATATGAATGTGTGAATGAATGAAATTATGTTGCCAAGGCCCAATTGGTTAACATTTCACAAATAGTCGTATCTGTTGAGGGGGACGGACATCAAGGAAGAGATTTTTATTTTTTATTTATTTATTTTTTAAAGATTTTATTTATTTATTTGAGACAGAGAGAATGAAATACAGAGAGCATGAGAGGGAGGAGGGTCAGAGGGAGAAGCAGACTCCCTGCTGAGCAGGGAGCCCGATGCGGGACTCGATCCAGGGACTCCAGGATCATGACCTGAGCCGAAGGCAGTCGCTTAACCAACTGAGCCACCCAGGCGCCCAAGATTTTTATTTTTAACTAGGAGAGTGGCTTGTCAGAATCTCTTTATGCACAAAATTTTCACAAGCAATTCCCTGAATTCCCTGATCCATGACTCCCTACAAGGCCATGGTACCCAAGTTTAGAACCCCTATTTCAGTGTACGGTTCAGATGCATTATCTTGGCTTATATGATGCAAATATTTTGATTTTTGTTTAATTGTCCTCCCTGATCATTAAGTAGGAGTTGGGAGCCTTAAAGAAATACAGGTTATTCTGTACTTCTCTTATCGAAACACTTCCACAAACTACTATGAATGTCGGTTTATATTATGCATACGTACAAGTTCAGGGTATATGTCTGTTTTATTCACCATGGTATCAACAGTGCCCAGTATAATACCTCACATGATGAAGAGCCCAATTAATATCAGGGTTAAAATAAACTCACTTCTCTTGACCTTCTATTTATTTCTTATAAATGGTGGTTGTTTCATATCAGAAAATAGATGTTATTATCAATCACATTTTCTAGGACATTCAAATTAGAGGTTCCAAATTTGCTCACAAATTTTCTTTCTGACTTTAAGGAAAATCTTTTCAGAGACTAATACAGGCTGTGTCAAGGTTTAAATTGTGTCTTTCAAATGTTTTGAAATATGAAAATAAAAGGCAGTAAAACAAGTAGTATGTGTAGTTGCAATAGAACATAAGTTTCTCCACTATCACATTCATTTTAATAGCAAATTTGGCTGCCTGTGGGATATTTATTGCCATTTAACAAACACCTGAGAGGCTGTAAAAATTACTCAGTCTGCTTCTAAACTCAACTAGCTTAAAGATTTTTGTGTGAAAGGTGAAATAAAGCAATAATATAGCATGAATGTATACTGGGTGAGACCAATGATCCTGATGAATTAACAGTGTGATCAGAAGGTGGAACTCGCAAGGAATTTAAGGTAATAGTAAATGTTGATACTAATCTTCTCTACATGGCTTCCTCTGTATTTTCATAGCAGCAAAAACACTTTTAAAGGCAAAGGATTTTAATACTCCACTAAGAAAAATTCCTAATAATACTACACTCTTCCAGCCCTATTCATCTCCAGAGGGGTGTAAATATACTCCCCTTTTCTCATTTCACATATACATGGGGACCTCGACCAAATAGTGGCTCTGTACTTAAAATTCCCAATGCAAAAGTCCTAGTATTATGGAGGAGAACCATCATTTTGGAAAAACATGTGTGATTCCTAAAACAACTCATTTTTTAGTTTATATGAGAACCAGAGATGAAATATGAATATGAGCAAAATAAGCAGAATCACAATTCAGAGATATGACTTGGAAAAACAAAATAAAAGGACATGTTTACATAAATTATAAGCACTCCAGGGCTGGGATATTATTCTTTCTCCAGCACTGTCAACCATTTATATAGCATTGTGTACACTTGTGGCAATATAGAATGAAAAATAATAATTAATACAGTATGTTTATCCTGAATCCCACAGACTTTTTCTTATCGGATTCTTGCAGCCTACTTTTTTTTTTAAGTCAATTCATAATTGACCATATGTATTTCCCAATCCTTGCCTGTTAGGCTTCGTTCTCTCTTATAAACCCACTAGTGATTATTTTGGACAAATATCTGCTATATCATTACTAGCAAGGCATGGACTTCAAAGAGTTCAACTTGGATAGTGTTGAAATGATTGGAATGTTAGCCAAGAGCTTTAACCTCAAAGGGGTGTGATTTCAGTGATTTCTGGTTTTAGATAGCTCAGAAATAGAGACAAGAAAATGGAGAATGGGGTAGGGGAGTAAGGAGAAAGGTTAGAGAAATTAATCATGAAGCCATACCAGTATTATTTAAAATACCAAGAGATCAAAATTCAAAGGTATCTGTTTTGACCTTAGGCATGTATCTGTTGAAGGAATCAACAAATGAATGTGGAGAGTCCCTAATGAAACAGCTTTCTAGCTGGTTTCCTGATTGAAATCTTTTTTCCCTCTTCAATCTATCCCACACACTACTGCCAGAATAATCTTCCAAAAGTATAGTTCTAGCAACAATCTTCCTCTAAGTTTTAAAGAAAATCAAGCTAATCACTGCCTGTACAGTAACTCCTTGGCATGACCCTCAAAGTCCCAGGACTCTTTTCTAGCCTGATCTCCTTCCACTGCCCTCCATACATCCTATGTGCCCACAGTATTGATCCTCCCTGAGTTCCCTCAAACATCCCAGCTCCTCAATATCCAGGGCCTTTGTTTCTGTTACTTTATAACACTCTTCCTAACTCTGTGAACCTGGAAAATTTAGCACTTAAAGATGCAGAATAAATGCACTACCTCCATGTTCTTTCCTGACTCTCCTCTTACTAAGATAGTTGCTTCCTCCTGATCAACTCTTTTTTTTTAATATTTATTTATTTGACAGAGAGAGACACAGCGAGAGAGGGAACACAAGCAGGGGGAGTGAGAGAGGGAGAAGCAGGCTTCCCGCGGAGCAGGGAGCCCAATGCAGGACTTGATCCCAGGATCCCGGGACCATGACCCGAGCCGAAGGCAGAGACGCCGAACGACTGAGCCACCCAGGCACCCCATCCTCCTTATGAACTGTTAGCCCATGTTACAATCCACTAAGCACATTTGCAGGTTATTTGCTTTATATGGTAGTCTCCTTCAATAGGCCAAATTTATGGGCAGAGATAATCTTTTCAAGCCCTGAGTAGAGATGATCTGATTCAGCCCTGGGTCAAGCATAGTGTCTGACACACGGTAAGTACTCAGTAAATATTTGTTTAATAAAAACACTGAAATAAAATATGAAAATTATATTTTCTTAGGAGGTAATACAGTGAAGGTTCTGGCAATGCAAGGCACCCACTGTCCTTAGCATTTGCCTTTAATCAGAATAATAAACAAGAAATGTCTGGTAGAAACAATTAGCCTAAAAAGCAGGTGCCGGCTCAGTCCCTCCACACGTTCTATGCAGAGGTTCTATTCTGGGTTTCATTTAGTTTGTGAAGCCCAGAAACGGACTGCCACCCCCACTGCAGCAGTAGGCATAAACAATACCAAGAGCTAAATCCAGCAGCCTCTAAGTGCACTTCAGTCTCATTCAAAGTCAAGGGAAATTATGCATACATGAGAAGTAGAAGGGGAGGGGAGGTAAGAAAGATGGCTTGCTGCTTCTTGGAAAACAGTCAGGAAAAAGACCACAAAGGTTCAGTTCCTGAGAAAATTGTCACCTATTTGTTGTTGCTTTTTCATCTTCATAGGAATTTATTGGATTGGGAAAGACCTTTGCTACTCCACGTTATCCCAAGCTCCCAGTTGCCTTTGCATTAGTTAATATCTGAGCTTCCTGGTTAATTGTGGCAGGCCAGCAGCAGGCTGCACAGATGTCAGATGTCACACTCTATCAGATGAAGAGGTTCCTGCCTCAGGCTGTTTATATATGACCTACCAGGATTTCCTGCTGCATGATGAAATAATTAGGGGGCCGCCATGCAGGGAATAATGTTGCAGCTAAGTTGTAACAGCATTACATTTAAAAATGAAAATGAAACATTTGTCCTTATCTGCATCAGAATCTTCCTAAGGTTTGTTGTGAACATGCTGTTCCTTATTTTCAGAATATTCACATGGGTACTAATTTTAATGTTCACTGGAGAACACAATGAGCTTAGCAAGGCTTTCTTTAATGCTTATACTGCAATTTGAGTCAAGAGTAAACATGGTTGGGAGATGTCTTTTTTTGTGTTTTTCTAAATAAAGTTTGTCTTTTGCCTCTTGTAACAAGCCAATTTTACAGACTTAAAGTCTGGATGATCTTTAAAAGAAAATAGTAATATTTTCTAAATTGATTTAATTCTTAAGTCTTACTGAATTCTAACTTCTGACTTTCTGACCCAGGAAATATGTATATATCCTGTTTATAATGTAATATTTTAAAATATTTTTATCCATAAGAGCATATTATAAGACTATAAGTTCTTATCCACATCCAGTTTCCATGAGTCAAGGGAATTATCCTATATACAAAGATGATTCAAGATTAAGCATAAAAATTCTAGGGGCACCTGGGTGGCTGTCAGTTAAGCATCTGATTCCTGATTTCAACTCAGATCATGATCTCAGGGTCATGAGATCAAGCCCCATGTCGGGCTCTGTGCTCAGCAGGGTGTCTGCTTGAGATTCTCTCTCCCTCTCCCTTACCCCCACCCCCGCTCTCTTTCTCTAAAATAATAAATAAATAAATCTTTTCTTAAAAAAGAACAAAAATTCTAAGCAGCTTTGATTGTAAAAAGTTAGCAATGCTCTCCTGAATTCTAGCAACACAGCAAGATAAATGGGAGCATGCAGACCAAGCTATATGAGCATGTTTTTCACTAACATCCTATGCATCCCTCTGCTTTCATTCTTAACACCTTCCCTAATAAGATTGCTAATTCCTTGAGGACTGTTTTTCTCATGCATTTTTTTATTTCCTGTTCCTCATACAGTACTTAACACAAGTAAGTACTGGGTAAATTTTTGTTAAACTGAATTATATTGTGTATAGTGAGAAATGGAGAGCAAGGGATTAAGAAAAAGAAAATGATCATGACGATTCCTCACCTGTCCATATTGTTTTCCTGTTTAGGCATGATATCATCATTCTTCCCCTCAACATTCCCCCTGCTGCAATTCTTCTAAAGATGTTAATGATTCTGAGTTCCCTCATCTGAACAGTGGAATCATACTATCTGCTTATACACAGAAGTATAATTCATATCATAAATTATCAAAGAAAATGAAAATCAACCTGAACTTCATTGCTTAAAGATCATATACACCTGAAGGTGGCCCAGGTGGATTCCTGGGGAATCCAGGGAACACAGTTTTAGAGCTGAAGGAAGGTATCAGCTCTAAAAGAAAAAGTTTAAGAAAAACAAGAGACCTCTGTGTGATGTATAAGAACAGCAAATAGTTTTTGTCCCAAGTGTCAACTCTGATCCATTAATAATAGCTACCATGTAAAGAGGGAGCATCCAGGTTGTGTAAGAAAGTGCAGTCATTGGTTAATTGTGTCTGCCTTGGCCTTGGAACAAGTGAAAATATAAGTACTATCTTTCATACCAGCACCTCTTCTTAATAACCCAGAAGATTGTAGCTATTTTGGGGGAGAACTGGGGAACAAAGAAACATTCAAACAAGGATCTTTGAAGCAAAGCAAATGTTCATTTAAGTACCACTATACCCAAGCGTTACCCTCCTTGTCTTGTTTAATAAACATCTATCGGGCATTTATCTGTCCAGTAATGTTCTCTAGTCTCAAGGAATTAATGGCCACCTATAGGAGGCAGACAAATAAATAGGAAATTTTAATACTATGTGATTAATAACATAGAAGTCTACAAATAATGGTAAAGGAGTTCAAATTGAAATTGCTCACCCTGGCCAAGGTGAGGGTAAGGAGAGGGATGTCAGGAAATTTTTCCCAGAGGAAGGGATCATCTGAACAAGGCTTTAAGGATAAGTGACAATTAACCAGGCCAAAAAAGAAGGAAGAAGGAAGAAGAGGAGGAGGGGTGAGGGAGGAAGTGGTGGTGGTAAAGGAAAGGCATTTTGGGCAGTACATATAATGACATTCAAGTAAACGTCCATAGTTCAGTTGCACAGCATAATTCAAGTGCATGTAGAGGATGATTAGAGATAAAGCTAGAGAAGTAAAGAACAGTCAGAACTCAAAATGATTTTGTGTATCAAACCAGAGACTGGAGAATTTGGGGCAGGACAGTGGCTTGCATCTCTTCCTTGGACTGTATCTACTATCCCTTTTCTACTGTCTCTGTTCCCTCAATATATAAACATAACAATGTCTTTCCTCTTTGAAGAAGAAAATGGCTCTTGATCCTACATTTCTGTATCTTTTCCTCTATCTTTCCCTCTTTTCCAAACCAAGTAGCCAAGCTTCTGAAAATAAGAATCTATACTTTTGGTCTCCTCTTCACATTTACTGCTAAAATCTACTGCAGTATGTCTCTTGTCCACCTGATTTCATGAGAAGTCTTCAGTTAACTCTGTTGTCTTTTCTAACAGACCTGAGCTCTAAGTGAGTCCTTAGGGACACCTGACATGGCTTATGAGCGCTCCACTGAAGCCGTCTTTCTTGGTTTCCAGGACTCTGGACTCTCTTGTTTTCCCCCTAATCTTTCAGACCTCCCTGAGCCTCCATCATGAGCTCTGCTTCCTCTACACAGGTCAGATGTTGATAACCACCAGAGCTCCAAACTCTCCCCTCTCACAATACAGACTGTTCTTTACCGAGTTCCTTTCCATACTTTAAGATGCAAAATGCCATCTCCTCTGTAGAGCCTACTCCTGAGGTTCTTTGTCTACAACACTCATCACAACATTTTGCATATACTGTATGTCAACCCCGCCCAGTGAACAGTAAGACTTCTGCGGGCAAAGGCCATACATTGTCCGGTTTGAATCTATAGTACCTGACACTTGGTATGTCCACAATCTTTCCTTGTTGCAGGAAGGAAAGGAGGGCTAGTCAGTGGTACATCTGCATATAATTTTCATCTCTTAGACCTCTAAAGGGTAATAACCCCTCAGGTTAGAATTGAGGAAACTGAGATTCAGGATGGCTAAGTAGTTGACCTAAAATTGCAGAGCTCATCAAAGACAGAATTTCAAAATTCTAGTTCCCAGCTCTTTCATGGCTTGTCTGCTCCATTTTTTAAAAAATATTTATTTATTTATTTATTTATTTATTTGAGCGAGAGAGAGAGAGAGAACGGGGGGAGGGGCAGAGAGAGAGGGAGAACCCCAAGCCAACTCCCCGCCTGATGCAGAGTTCAATCTCATGACCTGAGATCCAGACCTGAGCCGAAAGAAACCAAGAGTCAGTTGCTTAACCGACTGAACCACCCAGGCACCCCCTGCCTGCTCCATTTTAAGTAAAACATGCAAATGAACAGTTTGAGAATTAGGAAAGAGTATGGACTTGACCCTTCTGAATTTATGAATGACAGAATCACAGAGGAGATGAAAACAATTACTCTGTGCAGACTGAGGTGACTTTTGTTTCTCAGGAGTGTTTAAGCTGAGTAATAGCCTACCCGTAATACAAGTTTCTAGAAGGAACATTCCCAGGAGCTGCAGAAGCCTCTGCGAAATGTGTTTAAAGCAGTCAGGAGATCCTCAGAAATGCAAATTGCCCACTTGAAATAAGAAGGCACCTATCGTTTAGCCCTGATTGCCTCTGCAGGCCTCCAGGCGAGGGGGAGAAAAATCCTCGAAGGAGGAGGCAGTCTAAGTGAACTGCACACATAGAGGAAAAATAAAAATGAAGCCAACTCCAACAGGGCTTCCATTTATCATCTGCTAAGCAAGCAGGGATTAGAGAGCAAAAACCATTTACGGTTCTGAATTCTTTATAACTTCACAATTTGTGTTCCTTTTTGGTTTCCCCTATTTTCCCATAGATGTTTATAAATCTGAAATCTCTAATTTCACCATCACCATCAATGAATGCATAACTGAGAGCAATTAGAAATTTCCTTTAGTAATATAAAATACTTTATACCAAGAGAATATACTTACAACAATGGGAGAAAATAATAGCTTTCACTTTTTTCCTTCATTTAGACATGTCCTTTGTTTAGATTTTTTGTTCCTAACTTGCTTCTGCAAGTTCTGTTCTTTTGCTTTGGAGGGAAATATGCTGATTTTTTAAATTTATTCCTAATTCAATTTCGTTTTTGTAGGAAAAGGCTTAGTCACAAAGAAAGCATTAAAACTTTCAAAGTGTGACTTTAAAACATAAATGAATCCTTCAGGAGAAAATAAACACAGTGCCATTTTTTTTTAAAAAATAATCTTCATCTAACCTGTTTACCAGCTGAGCAATAAAAGACGTGGTATTTAAATTTGGAACTTTCTTCATCTCTTTATCCCATCTCCTTTTCATCTTTATAAACAGAAGAAAGTCTATAATTACTATACTAACAAAGAATACAGCTGAACCGTACACAGGTTAAACCATTCTAAATAAAGTTGAGAATAATAAATAATAGAATAGCCAAAGGAGCTAGCATAATAAACACATAAAGAGTGACACCACATCCTACAATGTAAGATGTCTCCCATTTCTATGTATTTTAAACTTCCGGAGTGGAAAGAGACCTTAAAAAGCATAAGTCAACCGTCTATTTTCATAGAAACTAGAGAGGTCATAAAGTCCAGCCTCTTAGGTAAGTTTAAAATTCCTATTAATAATAGTAACAACAGCGGTGATGGAGGTGATGGTGGTCGTGGTAGTATCAGCAATTATCATTCATCAAATATTTACACGGCGTCAGGCACTAGGCTGACCGCTGTGCCCACGTTATCTCATTTAATCTGTATAACAATCCAGTTGAATGATTATTGTCTTCACTTTACATGTGAATATACAGAGACATTTCTGATTAGTGGTGGGCCTAGCTTCTGCTGGAACGTTTTTGGTGTTAGGAAGTTTATTACCCAGTAAGACAGCCCTTTCTATTTTAAAACAGTTGTGGTTGAAAACTTTTCCTCCATGGAGCCCAAACTGCCTTCATGAAACCTCCAGTCATTCATCTTAGTTCTATCTTATAGAAATAAATGAGTTCAGTATTTCTTCCAACTGACAAGGCTTCAGATCTTTTAAAACTGCCATCATGAGGTCATTTCGGCTGCTAACCTGTTTGGTGTCCCTGCAGCTAGACCCATCCCCAGAGCTAGTCTAACCAGCTTAGTCCTCACTTGGAAGCTCAGTTTTGAGCCAAATTATAGACAAAACTAGCTCACAAGCAGAGGCGAGGTATGGAGAATGCCACAGCCCTTCCCCTTTATCATAGCCAGTTAACCCTAACACTGCCCTTTTCTCCAGTCTATGGCTCTGGGCCCTAGGAGAAATCCTCTGCCTTAATTTCATTCTACTCTGAATCCTGGAGTGATTTCTAGTAAGAAATGTAAGGCATTAGTCAACTCTACAGGGCAAATAATTGGAGGTATCACTCTTAAACTCTTTAAATAGTGTCTTGCAGGTGACGTTCACTGTATTTTAAAAGAACTGGAGTGCTTACTATTCTAAGCATTTAATCCTGGCAACCCCCCCATGAGACAAGTACTGTTATTATCACCACCTTCATTGTGAGGAAACTGAGGCACAGAGAGACGTTAGCTACCTTACCCAGAGCTTTATGGTTCTGTGGGAGTTGGAACACAAATCCAGAAAATCCGATTTTAGTACTTTTTAATCACTACGTTATGCTGCCCTGCAGGAGATGCTAAACTCTTCCCAGGCTGGGGTCTGGGATTTGTTTCCTATGTTTTAGCAATTTTCCAGAGAAAATAGAAAGAGCAGCAAAGCGCTCTTCCTGGGCCTTACCACTTCCTCTTTTGCGAACTAACTGCATCTTTCTACTTAAAAGGGTGGCGTTGAGTGGGCTGGGAACAAGGACGCTGACTCAGCATTCAGGAATCAGGAATGTAGGCTGACCAACAAAAGACTCGCAAGAACCGGGCCTTCATGAGAAGTAGAGGAGGGATGCCACAGCTTCTTGTGGTACTAAAGTCACAGTTTACAATACACACTACTGTGGCCACCGCTGCCACAAGAAGCTAGGCTCCGGAAATGAAAACCCATTGGTCACCTATATCTGTATTTTGTTCAGTCTGGATCTTTTCAGATCTGCCTCCTGTCCGTTATAACCAGGAGATCGGGTCTGCTTTGCAAACTCATTGTCCTGGATCTGAACATAAAAAAGCCAGTTTTGCTTGGAATGGTGCCCACTTGAGTTCTACAGCCTTGTTCCAAGCCCAAAACTAAAGAGAGCATAGTTGTATAAACTGGAGATATTTAACCTTATGGCCTTTCTTATCTCAACTGTGAGGATATGATATAAGAAGATAAACTCTGCCTTTCATATTCAACACAGATATGGAAATTGAAGAAGAGAAAAACGACTCTTTATAGGGATTTGTTTGTTCACTGTAGGCAAAAAAAAAAAAGGTAAGTGAAAAATAAGACTATTTTTAAGATATCTCACTTTCTGTTTAAGTATAATTTTGTATCATACTCAAATGCCCACACAATTGTAACAACACAGTATAATAACTATCTGTATAGTTAAAACTCAAAGAAAAAACTTTATCTACTTTGATCAACCTAATTATAACTGAATGAGTGGTTCAGCTATCTCAAGAGAAAGTTTAGAGTGAGATATCCCACATACAGGCAATTTTAGCATAAACCTTCTCTCAACTTAACTAAGCAGTGGAGATACTTATTTTAGAATGGAATGAATCTTCCAGATCTTGGCTCTGTCTTTCCTTCTTGGCTCCCTCCTAACTATTTGCAGCCTGTTGTTGGTTACTTTTCCCCCCTCACATCCTTTTCTCCACTCCCACTCAACTCTAACCCCTAAAATACAAATCTTTCTTATACATCAGTCTCCATTTGGCAAGCTAGGTTACAGATTTAGGGGTTTTTTTTCCCTGACTTAAAAAATCACTTATCAGTTATTTTTCTGTCTCTAGATCCCTACGCTGTGTTAGGGAATAATGAGGAAACTTTATTCTCCCATTATCTTTTTAAAGAAAACTATGCCTAATTAGAACTATGCCTAAAAAGAATTCAAGAACTTTCTCCATTTTTGTCATATGATAATTCTGAGTAGTCCCCAAAGAGCGGCTTTTTCTCCATACACATCTGTGTCCTAGCTCTGGCTACATGTGTTCTTGCAATATTTTTTCATTCAATATGTCATCCTGCCAAATAGGTTCTGATAACCTATTAGCACCTCTCCTCAAATTTTAGCAGCCCACAGCCCACAAAATATTCCTAACCATCACAGTAGTTGGTTTTTCACCCAGTGTACACAAGGCTTACTCATCAGCTTTTCACCTTCTGAGAAACAGAAAATAGAACAATTTCTCTGACCTGTGGGTTAGAATTAGGTTTATGAAAACCGGTCAAGATAAATCCACCAGCTTTATGGGAAAAGGCACTTAGTAGTGGAAAGTATCAATATTCACCTTCCCAGCTTCTCCATTCTCTGGTATTCTTTTTTTTTTTTTTAAAGATTTTATTTATTTATTTGAGAGAGAGACTGAGATAGAGAGAGAGCATGAGATGGGGGGAGGGTCAGAGGGAGAAGCAGACTCCCTGCTGAGCAGGGAGCCCAATGCGGGACTCGATCCCAGGACTCCAGGATCATGACCCGAGCCGAAGGCAGCCGCTTAACCGACTGAGCCACCCAGGCGCCCCCATTCTCTGGTATTCTTGTTTGCAAAGCAGACCTGATCTCCTGGTTATAACAGACAGGAGGCAGACCTGAAAAGATCCAGACTGAACAAAATACAGATATAGGTGACCAATGGGTTTTCATTTCCGGAGCCTAGCTTCTTGTGGCAGCGGTGGCCACAGTAGTGTGTATTGTAAACTGTGACTTTAGTACCACAAGAAGCTGTGGCATACGTTATTCAGAAATGGAGCCTGTTCTATTCAATAATCCAGAAAAAGGTTTTGTCCCTTTTCCAAAGTAGAGAGAAGTGCTAGGAGGTACTAACAGAAAACCATCGCTACGGCTACAAAAGACTTGAGACAAAGCAGGGTTTCTGTCTATAGCTGTACAGGTTGTGCACAAAAGTGCCCAGCTAGAGGAGTGGGGCTAAAATCCATCTTTATTCAGCTGGACAAACCCTGTACCCTCAGACTCTGACAGTGGAAAGGAGGCACTTTTTACTCATTTCTGCAAAGGTGCTAACGGGCTAGTGGTGACTCTAGCGAAAAGGACTGTATCGGCCTCATCTACTGCAATCTCTTTAGCATTTCACATAACTCATAGCAGATAAAAGCAACTTAATAAATATCTGAGGAGTGAAGGGAGGGAAGGGAAAGAACTGTCTATGTGAAGTGCCGGTAAGCTCAAAACTCCAGCGAAGAATCTGAATCAAGTGCTCCATTCTTTGGCTCTAGACGGTGCACTGCTGGACCTGGGAAGTCCGAGAGAAAAGAAAAATGAGCATCATACGTCGCTGCTATGTTCTTATTCAGAGATCCAAAAAATCATGACAAACATAAATTGTATTGAGGACAATTAAATTACAACCTAATTTTTATCATCCTGACACATTTGCTACTCTAGCCAAATGTTGTTTTTTTTTTAAAGATTTTTTTTTTATTTATTTATTTGACAGAGAGAGAGATAGCGAGAGCAGGAACACAAGCAGGGGGAGTGGGAGAGGGAGAAGCAGGCTCCTGGCTGAGCAGGGAGCCCGATGTGGGGCTCGATCCCAGGACCCTGGGACTATGACCTGAGCCGAAGGCAGCCGCTTAACGACTGAGCCACCCAGGCGCCCCTAGCCAAATGTTTTTTATGCCAAGAGTATATAAGACGCTTCATTATTAAAAAATTTGAGAACATTTTAATGTAACAAAATATCATATAACCTTACAAAACTATAATGCATTTCATCAAAGGCACAACAGTATACTTTCCACCTGTAATCCAATACGGAAAGAAGTAGTATGACTTTTAAGTTGGGGAGGAAAATAAAACTTCTGCAAACCTATACCTACTGTACTAGTTTCCTGTGACTTTTTCAACACATTATCACAAACTTAGAGGTTAAAACAACAGAAATTTACTCTCTCATAGTTCTGGAGGTCAGAAGTCCAAAATCAAGGTGTCAGAAGGCTGCATTGTCTCCGGAGGCTCTGGGGAGAATCTACTCCTTACCTCTTCCAGCTTCTGGTGGCAGCTGGCTTTCATTAGTTTGTGGCTACATCAGCTCTGCCTTCACATTGCCTGTCCTCAGTGTGTGTCTTTTCCCTATCTGTTAATCTCCTTCTGCCTCTTATAAGGACATGTGATTGCATCCAGGGTCCACCAGATAACTCAGGATAAGCGCTTCCTGTCACTGTAATTAATCTAATCACACCTTTCACCAAATAAGGTAATATTCAAAAGTCTGAGGATTATAAAGTGAATGTATCTTTGGTGGTGCTACTTTTTCTATCACACCAAAATGTTATATTTTACTGCGATTATATCAGTAAATATTTACATTCATCTTAATTTTCAGGATACTGTAAATAAATTAAAATAGTTTTAGGGACTCTTGAAATAGCAAGGATACCTTATTTAAGATATCAGAATTTTTCATTCAAAATCTGAGAGTCCAAATTCAATTACAATGCTAAAGAATATGTTTCACTCGTGTACAGTGAATCTCCTCTACACATTCTGAACTAAGACAACTTTGTACAATTCTGAAATATTTTCTTTATAGATGCTATCATAAATTGCTTTGTTATACAGTTATTGTTGAGCCGATGACACCAAAATACTAGGCAAATTTGATAAGCCATCCCTTGCTTTGTCAAATTCAGCTCACAGCTCAGAAAATTTGAATGACCCGAATCAACTAGTACTTTGCATACTGCTAAAACTCTGTGTTCAAATTAAAATTTTACCAAATAATGGTGATAGTAGTATCTACTCACTATATTGACAATGATAGTATAATGCTTTCAGATGTTTAGAATAAAGTTAAATGAAAGATTAGGGATAAAAGGAGAGGCGTTAGCTGTCCACACATATTTTAAAAGGGCTTATCACAGAGCGCCTGGGTGGCTCAGTCACTAAAGCATCCAGCTCTTGGTTTTGGCTCAGGTCATGATCTCAGGGTCCTAGAATCCAGCCCCACACAGGCTCTGCACTCAGCACGGAGTCTGCTTGAGATTCTCTCTCTCCTTCTCCCTTTGCCCTACCTACCCTCCCCCCAACCCCTGGCTCATGCTCACTCTAAATAAATAAATATATTTTAAAAAAAATTAAAATAAAAATAAAAGGGCTAATCACACCTGTATCTTTACACCTGAAAAGGTTATTGCTTCATATTATTTTCAGTGCACTAAGAGTTGAATAGGCTAGCTAAACTCACCAGAGGCTGATTCATGAAGCAAGCCATTAATTTACAATGAGGAATATGTTTTTTCCAGTGACCATGGATACAGATCTGTCTCTTATTCAGAGAAATAGATCTTGCAGGTCAAAATACCTGGAAGACTAACTTATTAATCAGAAAGTAGTTCTGTAAGCCAGGAATCTGAGCAAATTGAGTTTGGAAGGATATTTTATCTAAACTATGGACAACTTCAAACACACAGTAACAGTTTTTACAGATGGCTAATCTCTTGATGATTCTTACTTGCCTTACATTTAGAAAGTAGTCTTATTTTCAAGTTATAGGGGATCCTCACTTTGCTCCAATATACTGACTACACCTGGAGTTGGGGCTTTCTTATGCAAGTGTTTGGCAGCATTAACAATACTTCTTGAATGACCGGAACAAGTAAGTAGATTCCACTGAAGGTTAACATGAAAGCTTAAATCACCTCACCCAATAAATAGCTTTGATGTAAAGTAAATCTTTTATCTTCGACATGGTTCTGTCAGTTACTAACAGCTTAATAAAATGAGGCTAAATCTACATGTACAACAAACAGTTTTAGTAAATTCCAGAAGGTATGCAGATGATGTAGTAAGAAGTCCTCATTCTGAACCAGACCTAAATAATGATTCCCATATGGAAGAAAGAGGTGTTTTGTTTTGTTTGCAAAAGGAATTATAAAATTCTATGGTTGACCTTTATAAGATTAAGAATAAAGAGGCTATCCTTGTCATGTGGTCTTTTTTTCAATTCATAGAATTGTTTTTGCTCCACTTTCCTTTCCCACTGGACATAACATTCTTTCCCTTTTCATAATTTAAAAAAAAAATGCCTAAGGGCATTAGGGGAGCACTCATTCAATGAAAGACAGACATTGTCAAATGGTATAGGGATGATTCACTAATATGCTCACAAAACTTTTTTTTCTAATTTTTGTTTAAATTCTAGTTAGTTAACATACAGTGTAATATTGGTTTCTGGAGTAGAATTTAGTGATTCATCACTTATATACAATACCTAGTGCTCATCACAAATGCCCATCTAGCCCATCCCCCTATCCAACTCTTACGGTTTGCTTCCCTCTCTTTTTTTTCCCCTTTCCTCTCTGTTCATCTGCTTTCACAAAATATTTGAAGTGTTGGGATACACTTTAAAAAATAAAAAGTATTGGGGTGCCTGGGTGGCTCAGTCGGTTAAGCGCTGACTCTTGGTTTCCGCTCAGGTCATGGTCTCAGGGTCGTGGGACTGTGCCCCATGTCAGGCTCTGTGCTCAGTGCAGAGTCTGCCTGAGACTTTTTCCCCTCCTTCACCCTCCCTCTCTGCTCCTCGTGAGCCCTCTCTCTCTAAAAATAAATAAATAAAATCTTTATAAATAAATAAATAAATAAATAAATAAAATAAAAAGTATTATTTTCCACTGGTAATGTAAACTTACAATTTTAAGAAAGGAACAAATCCAGGATCTAGCAAAAAAGACATGTATGCTGAATTGAGCCATATTCATTCATTCATTCTTCATTCAACAAATATTATGTGCTATGCAATTTGCCAGGTGCTAGGGATATAATGTGAGTAAAAATACATATACAAATATATAGCCCCTGCCTTCATGAAGTTTACAGTCTAGTTAAGTATTAGATTCAAATTCTATCAGCTTGAGGTATATCTGTATTTCCAAGTCATATTTTGGGACTACTTTTACAATAGCACAGTAAGGCAAAATGAAGTCCTAAAGAAGTAGACAGTGGCAATGAATACTATCTGTGAATAGCCTGGATCTCAGTATATATGATAAACAGAAGGCAAGATGAAGGTAGATATTTAAGGACTGCCATGTAGAAGCAAAAGTAGATTAACTATTTGGTACTCTAAAAGCAGAAATAGATGGATTACAAAATGCTGAATTTTGACTCAACATAAAAAGAAAGAAAACTAAAAAAACTAGAATTGCCCAACAACAGAAATAATCAAGTAAAAGGTAGACAGCTGCCAAAAAACTACAGAATTATTGTATAGGATAGAAGACTATCTCACTGCCAAAGTATCTTCCAGTTTTGATGTGCTAGGGTTCCATGGATCCACTTTGGTTTTGTGGATAAATCAACAAAGGAAAATAGTTACTCAAAAATAATAACGTTTTTTGTAATACCTGTATATTCCAGATTGACTACATTATAAACCTATTTCATCCACCAGAAAATACCTTAACTCTACCTCACTTTGTGTGTAGATTCATACTATGTGCATTAACTCACTGTTAAAGCTTTTTAAAATCAAGTTCCTTTTCATGCTCTATTTTCTGCCTAAATTAATCTTCAATGGAGAATTTTTTTTAACCCAAAGATAAACTTTTCTTAACACACTATTTCACTAAAATACTAAAATCCAGCTTAATTTCTTCATACATCATTAAGCTATTCTTCATCATTCATGATTTTTAGTAAAAAATAGAAAGTGTTCTTACAAAAAGAATATAAACCTTGTTTTCCACAGCTACCTGCACCCTTATGTCTCAAGTCCTAAGGCTATATATCAATGAAATTATTTTCATTCTATGGCAGATTTGGTTCAATATTCTGTCAGATTCCATTATTGTCAACATATTTCTAAGGGTCATTTCTTTTCTTTTTTTTAAGATTTTATTTATATATTTGAGAGAGCGAGAGAACGAGCAGTGGGGAGGGGCAGAGGGAGAGAGAGAGAGAGAGAGAGACAAAGAAGCAGACTCCCTGCTGAGCAGGAAGCTAGATTCGGGGCTCAAACCCAGAACCTAGAGATCATGATCTGAGCCGAAGGCAGACCCTTAACTGACTGAGCCACCCAGGCACCCTCTAATGGTCATTTCTATGATTCTATTAGAATTTCAGCAAAGGTGATTTTTATCACGAAACTAGAGTTGACCTGGGTGACTAACATGATATTGAAGAAGTAACAGTATGTAACTTCTGATGCTAGGTCATAAAAGGCATTACAGCTTCCACGTTAGGTTCTTGGCTCATTATTTGTGGGGAAAGCCAGTCATCATGTCCTGAGAACAGTCGACCAGCCCTGTAGAGAGGACCAGGAGGGGAGGAACTGAGGCCTCCCACCAATAACTAGTACTAACTTGTCAGCCTTTTAAGTCGCCTGGGAAGTGAATACACCCTAGTAAAGTCTTCAGACATCTTAACTACAACCTCATGACAGAGCCAGAGCCAGAACCACCAAGCTAAGCTGCTCTTGAATTCTTGTCTGGGAGAAATCATGGGGGATAATAAATGTTTATTGTTATTTTAAGCCACTACATTTTGGGGTGATTTGTTTCATAGCAATAGATAGCTAATCCATGGCATAGTCCATATCCCACATATATTTGTACCATCATTAATACAGAGAGGAACATATATTGCTCACTTTGTCAAGTCTATTTTATGATTTTTTTAGTTTTTTTAATTATCTTTTTGTTCTTATAAGATCCAAAATTTTGAAGATTAATTGCATGAGGAAATAATTCATAATACAGTATTAAATGAGAAAAAGCAAATTACAAACACTCTACACAATATGAATTACTCCAAAATGTTTACGTATGCCAAAGTGGTGGGATTACACATAATTTTCTTACATATAACAGTTAATTATTGCTGCATAACAAATCATCCCCCAATTTAGGACTTAAAACAACCATTTATTTGCTAATAATTCTACTATATGGACTGGGCCCAGTTAGGCAGCTGGTATCTGCTCCATGTGGTATTAACTGGGCTCACTCATGCACCTGCAGTCATCTTGCAGTTTGACAGGAGCTGAAGGATCCAAGATGTTTTCACCTACATGTCAAGGTCCTAGGCTAATACAGCTGGAAGGGCTAGTGTCTCGCTGAATCTGTCTTTGTAGTCTTTCTGCAACAGGGCCTCTTTTTCCATAAGACCTCTTATCCTCAAATAAACTAATTCAGGCTTCTTTATAGGTGTCCCAGGGCAGCAAGAAAATGCTGCAAGTTTTCTTAGGACCTAGATCCAGAACTTGCACATTCTCACTTTTCACCACATTCTATTGGACCAACAAATCATCAGGCCAGCCCAGATTCAATGTGAGAGAGGACCACACAGGGCTTGAATTCAAGTAGGTGTGGTTCACTAGGATCCATTTTGTAACAAATTACCACATATAACATCTTTATTTTCTAAGTATTCTAAAATAAAAATGTGTATTATTTCAATAAACAGTAATTTTTAAAATTCAGTGGCCATAAAGCTAATATCTTGGAAGAGGGTAACTGCTAAACCTGGTTTTTATGGAAATAAGTCTCTAATCTCCACTGCCTCACCTGGGAATAGAGTTCCTTTGGTTGATAAAGACTTCGGGTTTTTGCATACTGGTTTGATGTAAACATATTGAATTAGTGTTCTTATACTAATTTCATGTTTAATAGGTGTATGTGCTGCCTATTTTAAGAGCTTCTAGCGGTACCCTCAATTCAATTAGTATCCTATAAACTTTGTTTTGTCTGCAATATTTATGGATGGGTACAAACACAATAGTTAGAGGTAGGAAAGCTTTGGAGTAATCCATATGTTATAATCACCAAAGGGGGAAAAAAAAAAGCTCTCAGGAAAAGGTCGAGTCTTGAGGGGAAGTAGAGATTTTTTTTTTTTAAAGATTTTATTTATTTATTTGAGAGAGAAAGACACAGCGAGAGAGGGGACACAAGCAGGGGGAGTGGAAGAGGGAGAAGCAGGCTTCCCGCCGAGCAGGGAGCCGGATGCGGGGCTCGATCCCAGGACCCTGGGATCATAACCTGAGCCGAAGGCAGACGCTTAACGACTGAGCCACCCAGGCGCCCCGAGGGGAAGTAGAGATTTTTAAATCAATTAACTTTTATATTAATACTTATGCATGCAAGACCCTAGCTTAGGCACCATGGGGAATGCAAAGCAATAAAAGGCAAATTCTTTTTAATTAACACTTAAAAAACAATAATCAGAGAAATCTGATGAGTCTTAAAAGATTGCCACATAATAACTTTAGAAAGCATTTTGTTGATTGAAAAATTATAACAATCAAATTTACCAATCTCTTTTTTTCTTAAATAATAGGACTAATGGACCTATGACTGATGGCTTTTGCAACAAAAAGGATGCTGACCCCATAGATTGTGGTGGCTATAATAATGGTACCAACTCTTGATAGCAGAGGGATTTTTTTTTTAAATTTTTATTTGTTAAGAGAGAGCAAGAGAGAGAACACATGGGGGGGTAGAGGGAGAAGCAGAAGCAGACTCCCCACTGAGCAGGGAGCCCCATGCAGGGCTCAATCCCAGGACCCCAGGATCATGACCTGAGTCAAAGGCAGACACTTAACCAACTGAGCCACCCAGGCACCCCGGAGCATAGGGATTCTTGAGCTGCTCTTTCTTCTTTTCCTTCCCTAATAGTGGGCCATTGACACTTTTGTCTTTCCTGTAGCTCAAAGGCAGTGATCCTGAGCAATAAATTTGGCTTCAGTAGGATAACTGCCCAGAATTCTAGCATGGTAAACTTAAGCGCACCAACTTCCAGCTTCAAGTCTCTTCATTTACCATGTAACAACTTATCTCAAGATGACTAAAATCAACATAATATGATCAAGAAACAATACTAAAAGAATTTCACATCAAAAAAAAAAAAAGAAAGAAATGAAGTATAAAGGGGTGCCTGGATGGCTCACTCAAGCATCCAACTCCTGATTTCGGCTCAGGTCATAATCTCAGGGTTGTGAGATCGAGCGCCACATCAGGCTCTGTGCTGGGTGTGGGACCTGCTTGGGATTCACTCTCTCCCTCTGCCCCTCCACACCCTGCCCCAATCTCTCTTAAGAGAAAGGAAAGAAAGAAAGAAAGAAAGAAAGAAAGAAAGAAAGAAAGAAAGAAAGAAAGAAAGAAAGAAAGAAAGAAAAGAAAGAAAGAAAGAAAGAAAGAAAGAAAGAAAGAAAGAAAGAAAGAAAGAAAAGAAAAGAAAAGAAAGAAAGAAAGAAAGAAAGCAGAAAGAAAGAAAAAGAAAGGATGAAAGAAAGAAAGAGAAATGAAGCATAAGGAGTTTATACTTTTCTTTAAATTATGAAATGTTAGGAATTAAGCTTAGAATAATGTAATCATTAGAAATAAACATTGGTGGCCACAATTTATTGAGCTCCTGCATATATCATTTATCACTCTAGGCACTATAACTACATTATCTGTGAATTCTATGAGGAAGATATTACTATAACCCCTGTCCCCTTTATATATAAGGAAACTGTTTAAATGACTTGCCCAAAGTAGTCCAGGTTGTTAGTGGTACAGCTGGGATTCCAGCTTAATCAGGGCTCTTTCCACTTATGCTATATAATACTTTCTTAATTTAAATAAATAATTCTCTCAAAAAGCAACCTATTTGATATAAACTACTATTTTAGACATATAAATCAGTCTGACATTCTAAATTATTCTATTGGTTTCTTGGGCATATATAAATTGTCTTCATCATCCTGAAAAGTTCTCTACATTTCAAATAGATTATGACATAAACAAGTTAGCTAAGTTCTTTTATCTGCTATTTCTTGGTCATCATCAATATTGTTTGTTTTGCAACCGTTCTCATAAAACAAAAGGTATCAACTGAAATTTATTGGTTGAATGCATAAATTCTATCTTCAGCTTTTTAGTAAATAGTATCAACTTAGAGTATCCCATAAATATTAGTGATTATTATAATTACTTCAATTAAAAAATGCCAAAAGAACTAATGAGGTTTGGGGAGCTTTTTCAAGTCAAAAGGTTTTCAAACCTTAACTTCAAGCCTGTTACAAATATTTTTGAGTTGCATATTGCCAAGATTTATCTTTATCTTTCTATCTCTATATTCAGAATCTTTTTAACTAAAGCTATAGGACTCTTAAATATATTTGTCCCCCAAGTACACTTGAAATTCTCAGCCCATGTTTTCTTATTAGATTTAAACTATGTCTTTTTTTTTAAACTTCTTTACATTATAAGATTTACATATTTTATTGACTGAATCTGAGGAATAGTGAGTTCAAGAGATACACTTGCTAGAAATTACATTTAAAACTACTAAAAACAGTGGTGAAAGAGTAAATCTAAGAGCAAATTTCCAGGTCATAGAATTGATTTGACCAAAATGTTAGAGGAAATCTATTCCTAGTTGTCCAATTAATAAAATAAATTTAAAGACTAATACTTGTTATGTCAAGGGCAGGCAGAGAGAAAAAAAAAGAAAACTAGCCTAGAGGGATTGAGTCCTCTTCTTTTTCTAGCCCCCTTTTAGTTATTTGTGGGAGTCCATTACATCCTAGATTTTGTTTGAGTTTGTCTCAGCTTGCTTCATTCAGTATATTTCCAAGTCCTTCCTTGATAATAATTTTATTCCCCTGTCTGCCTTCTCTTGGCAACAGCTGACCTGGCTATAAGCCCAAAACATGGTAAATGACAAATCACTACCAGATGAATCTCCAAGTTTTACATACAGTGTTTCCTCCAGGCTCAGAACACTTTGAGGCCCAATAAAATTACTGGAATGATTCAGAATCACAGTGAGATCCATTTTTTTGTGGAAATCCTCTAGTTCTGCTAGACAATAAAGCACTAATGAAGAGTCCCATTAATTTTCAAAATCAGAATATAGAAAATAAGTTATGACAGGCCAAGAAAAATTGTAATGGTGACTAGAAAGAAAGTTACTAAACAAATGATATCATGATAAATCCTCAGCGTTTATTTTCCTAAGCAGTTTGGTTTTGATTAAAAAAAAAAATCACTGTAAAAAATTATGCACAATTTTTTATTGAAACAGTAGAAACCAACTTCTCAAAAAAATCACACAATTTGACCATTAAAGTGTTTGTGTATATATATACATATATATATATATATATGGTTATATATATGTTTTAAATATTTGTGATGATACAGCATTGGTATATGATATTACTTTTTAGTTGTTTTTTTTTTTTAAGATTTTATCTATTTATTTGACAGAGAGAGAGAGACAGCAAGAGAGAGAACACAAGCAGGGGGAGTGGGAGAAGGAGAAGCAGGCTTCCCGCTGAGCAGGGAGCCCAATGAGATGTGGGGCTCGATCCCAGGACCCTAGGATCATGACCTGAGCCGAAGGCAGATGCTTAACGACTGAGCCACCCAGGCACCCCACTTTTTAGTTTTTTAATTTATTTTTTCATGATACTACTTTTTAAAGTTTTACTTTTTAAGACATCATTATTGGGTTTATGGATGAGTTTTTAAGGAAAATTTTTCTAGGATGTAATGAATTAAAAATAAATAGAAAATTCAGTCTATAACTGAATCCACAATAAAACCTACCCATTCAAATCACAAGGTAACTCATTTGAATATTTATAATATGTAATTCTTCATTTTTTAGGAATCTTAAGAATCTACCTTTCTCAGTCCCCAACCACAAATTTCAGATTTAAAAATCTTATTTTATTCACATGCCACAAAACTTGTTCTGAAAATAGTTGGAAACCACCTCTTAAATATATGTGATATAATTTGGGGGGAATGTTTATGACATATTAATGGTCATGTATACAAGTAAAAATGGCAAGATTTATCAAAACTGAACACCTATAAAATGCTTTGTAAAAGAATATTTAAAAAAAAGTTATAAATCAATTTGTGGGTGTTTAAAACAATGCTTATTTGCCCTGTGCTTCGCAGATTTGATTTATTCTCAAACTTGATGCTTACAACAGGTTTAGCCTTTGGCAGATCTCAAGAAACCAAATTACTCTATAATTTCCTTCTCACTGAGATACCCTCCTTAAATTTTGGTCTACTGGCAAGATCCTGCCATCAGAAGGCCTAGGTTTTAATCCTTGCCCTTTACTTAACTATGCACATTAAGAATGTTAGTAAGCAGGGGACGCCTGGGTGGCTCAGTCGGTTAAGCGTCTGCCTTCGGCTCAGGTCATGATCCCAGGGTCCTGGGATCGAGTCCCGCATTGGGCTCCGTGCTCCACGGGGAGCCTGCTTCTCCCTCTGCCTCTGTCTCTCTCTCTCTCTCTCTGTCTCTCATGAATAAATAAATAAAATCTTTAAAAAAAAAAAAAATGTTAGTAAGCAGGGCACCTGGGTGGCTCAGTCGGTTAAGTGTCTGCCTTCAGCTCAGGTCATGATCCGAGGGTCCTGGGATGGAGTCCTGTGTCAGGCTCCCTGCTCAGTGGGGAGCCTGCTTCTCCCTCACCTCCCCACTCATGTTCTCTGTCACTATTTCTCTCTCTCTCTCTCTCTCAAATAAATAAAATCTTTAAAAAAACAACAAAAAGAACGTTAGTAAGCAGGAGTCTCAGCTTCTATACCTTGAAAAATGGAAATTTGGTAATGGCTACTTATGATAGCCTATTTAAGAAGGATTATTTTTAGGATAAAAATTGAAGTGAGATTATATATAGGCAAAATGCTGTTTTAAACTACACAGTACTCCATATGATAAGGAGTACTATTCCTCGGACTGTTCTCTCTGGCCTAGCAATATTTATGCTGTACCATCTGTTCCGTTTTCACTCCCCTTTGACAGGAGTCAGTCCAAAATATCATCCTTCTAAATCTTGGGACTCAATTCAATTATGTGATCATAAGAGACCTAGAGCACTAGGTCTGAGAAATGTAGGTGCATTTCTTGGGGCTTTCTAAAATCCCTGCTCCCACCATGTTGTCTAACTTATTAGAAAGCTTCCCCCATTGGAATTAAGGCCTTGGCAGAAGAACTGGAGAGCCCTACTTACAAAAGACTTCTGCAAACAGACCAATTCCGTATCTTCCCTGAAACTATAACTCAGACAAAGCAGATGTGAATTTAAAGTGAATAGGCCTTTTTCCTACAGCCGGAGGAACAAATGTAGGGGGGTTACTGACATTAAAACAACCAAAGGGGCACGTAAAGTGAAACACTGAAGTTTATCCTAGTATCAGTAAAAGAAAAAATCTAGAATTATAATGCCACTCCAACTCTACCCCATCTCCTCTCAAAAACTAGTTTGGCTGTGAGACTAACTCCTGAAAGTTGTCACTTTTTTCTAGGTGAAAGTCTGAAGGAGTTTCAGGGTTTTTTAAAGGTTATCATTTCTTTAATGTCCTACTCACAATGAACAAGCCAAAGATGATATTAAACACAGAAATATCAACCCCTTATCCACGATCTACTATATCCATTGGAAGGAGTGGGGTACATTACAGGGGATGAGCAACTTTCCTAAAGCGACAATCTTTTTTGAAACTTTGCCCAATGTACCAATATCAAGGGAATTTAACTATATTGATTTATGGGGGCAATGTAAAAAGAATAAAACCAAAATAATGCACGCTTTTTAAATTAGTTAAGAAACTGGCTGAAGCATCCTTTCTTTTCTGTCACTATTGATTATTACCAGTTTTAAACTGCAAATTTGCAATGAATGCTCTATTCCTCAGAAAAACAAAACAAAAAATTACTATTGCATGACTGAGATAAACTCCCTTGGCCCTTCCCGATTTGCAAAGTTCTCTTCCTAGCTTCTCCCCATCTTCCTCCTTGGCTTGAAGCCATTGCCTGGGTAAGGGCCAGCCAGGGCTGACACCGAATGAATTCCAGGCAAATTTCATAGGCCAGCCTGACTTTTCCTCCAATACAGAGTACTAGAGTAAATGGTTATAATAACTAAAGCAGCACCATCCACAGGCTCTGAGTGTTTAAGGTTGATGACCCTACAAAATGAAATTTCAGTGAGCTGAAGATGGAAGTAAAAGAAACTTCAAAGGGTCACGTCTAGACAACACCTTCCTGTCTCAGGGAATTGCCTGCAACCTCCACTCAGATGCAGATGAGAGAGAAGGAAAGCCTGTCAATCCTCATTGACCACAGGTAATGGTACAGGGTAATTTCTTCTGATAATGTCACCCAAAAAGGAAATCCTACAGACTAAACCGATTAAGACCTCAAGGGAAATATCATATGAACAAAATTGTTTTTTGTTTTTCACTTTTGGGGGATTATGGGGAGGCAAAAGGGGTTATGGATGGGATTTTTAAAATTTTGACTCAAGTCTTTTTGTGTAGTCGGAAAGAAAATGGAACTAAATTTGAGAAAAATAATATTGTGGTATGTAAAACAAATATGTCTTTTACAAGTTTCCTCATTAGATATTTATGAACTCTTAAATCTTTGGTTCCCTACAATCAGAAACCATGTGCCTTTTTTAAGATAGTTATTACTTTTAAAAGAAATAAAGTTGATTTTGGTAAGATGGGTAATTTAAGTCTAATGTGTGTTTCTGAGATGAGATAGGAAGATATGACTTGTGATTGAACTGGTTTTATGTGAATATATATTTAATATGAACACGTTTATAGTATACATGCATTCATCTATAAACAGAGTGACTAAATAAGCAGGAATATGGAACGCCTGGGTGGCTCAGTCGGTTAAATGCCTGCCTTCAGCTCAGGTCATGATCCCAGAATCCTGGGATCAAGTCCCACATCAGGCTTCTTGCTCAGGAGGGAGACTGCTTCTCCATCTGCCTGCCACTTCCCCCCTGCTTGTGCGCTCTCTCTCTGATAAAAAAATAAATAAAATCATTTTTAAAAAAAGTAGGAACAATTTAATTCTAGTATTTTCAAATTATGAAGTCTTATGTGAGTAGATGTCTTAGCTTATTATGGTACTACATATTTTTATGTGATAATTGATTTTTTAAAAGAAGACAAAAACTTTGTTTTAAATTTTATATTCTCCTTTTGTCCAAATTTCCCTTTTAAAAATAGTTGTGACTATCATATCTAAGTCTTATTTTGCAGAAAAGTACAGTCTCCTGGGAGAACTGTAGAGGTGGCTATTTCACGGTCCTAGGATATCACATGGACAGTACCTACTGCAGTGTCAAACTGAGTGAGAAGAGAGGTCCACCAAAGTCTGTTTTCAAACAAGGCAGGATAGTGTGGGGCCCAC
Organism: Leptonychotes weddellii; assembly: GCF_054177405.1. Classification (NCBI taxonomy): domain Eukaryota; kingdom Metazoa; phylum Chordata; class Mammalia; order Carnivora; family Phocidae; genus Leptonychotes; species Leptonychotes weddellii. The sequence continues at coordinate 56,987,276 of NC_138372.1, forward strand.
CCTGGGAAACAGTTAGGAAAATAGACCCACTTGACTATCTACCATAGGTTGTAGCTAGCTACAGAGTCTGAAAAATGTAGATGACACTGGAACTGTGATGTAGTGAGAAGCATGAATCCATACCATCAGGCACATTTGCTAGCCTTTTTGATCTGGTTTTCGGCTCTTCTTTGAGTATGTTTTAGAACAGTGTGACTCAGGTATCAACATTTTAATAGACCATCAGTTATTTGTTACTAATGAAATTACACACTTAACCTCCCTAATTCAGGTTAAAAGAAGAGCTATCGCCACTGATAAAAGTCTGATTGGAAACTTCAAAGCTGTATTATTTTTAAGTTACTACTTTTCAAGTTATTATTTAAGTTATAATAATATGTTATTAAGTAATTACTTTAAGGTTAACAAATTTTACCCACGAGAAATCTTTTAAAAATTGGCTTATTAAAAATTCCTATTTTCCTGATTATAAAAATTGATGACACATTTTGAAAAAATTTGAAAAATGGAAAAACATTTGAAGAAGAAAATAAAAATCCAACATCTGACACATTTTATTCTATTCTTATTTTCTTTCCATATATTATTTTGCATATGGTTGAGATCATACTTTATATACATTTTTAAACTTAATTATATCACAAAATTTTCTCACTTGAAAATCTCTTCAGAAAAATAACTTTAATAATGATATAATAGACTATTCTAGATATATACTATATCTTAATGATTTACCTATTTTTAACATCTTGCTTGTTCCAAATAGCATGTTTTTAAAAACAACAAAAAAAGTTGCACTCCTTTTACACAAATCTGCATAAATATTTAGGAATATTTCCTCAGGATACATTTCTAGACAGACAGCTGAGGCAAAGGGTATGGATTTTTTTTAAAGTCCCTCCTCCCTAATTTAAAGATAGGCTCTTTGGTCAGTAATAGTAAATAAAAAAGCAGTAGGAAAAAATACCTATAACTTTCCCCCTTGTGCAACCACATTCCTGGCACATTAGCCATATTTCCTTCTAGTCTTTTTTCTTTCATTTTAACATACTTTAAATTATTTTGTATATATACTTTTGTATCTAGCTCTTCTCATCTAATGTATCAGAAGCATTTTCAAATAGCATTAAAATCATTTACACTTATTATTAATGACTGCATTATGCTCCATCATTTGAGTGAAGCATCATTTACACATACCACCTGAGAATGTAGATTATTTACAATTTTTCCTTGTTATAACAAAGGTCATGCCAAACACCTTCGAGTATAAACCTTAGTGAAAATTTTATATTATTTCCTTGCTTAGATTATTTAAAAAGAAATGCTGCCTTATAAACAATTTTAAAGTCTTTTTGCTACATATTATTAAAAGCTGAACCAGTACTCTGAGAAACAAACTGAGGGTTCTAGAGGGGAGGGGGATAGGGGGTTGGGTTAGCCTGGTGATGGGTATTAAAGAGGGCACGTATTGAATGGAGCACTGGGTGTTATATGAAAACAATGAATCATGGAACACTACATCAAAAACTAATGATGTAATGTATGGTGATTAACATAACATAATAAAATAAAATTTAAAAAAAGAAATTAGAAAAAAAAAAGCTGAACCAGCTTTTTCACTCGGCAAGGGTGTAGATGACACTCACCCTCACCAGCCATTAGCATCTTTTACAATTTGCTAATCTAATTTGAGTAATGAATAATCTCATTACTCTGTTATTTATATTTTTTCAGAAACTATTGTGGTTGAAAAATCTTTTCATATGTTTCTTAACCATTTGTAATTCCCCTTTTATAAAATAGTCAAGCTTTTTGCCCATTTATTTATGAGATTTCATATTTATCTGAGTTGTATGAGCTCTTTAAGAACAAAGTTATCAATTTTTTGTCACATTTACTGCAAATTTATTTCATCCTGTTACGAAATTTATTGTTTAAATAATGCACAAGACAATTTTATTTAACATTTCATAGTTTATATATAAATAATACATAAAAATTCTCTGAAATATTTTAAATATTACTAAAATAATATTAAGCAAATTACTCATGCGCATTCTTTTCTAAGAAAAGCTAACTTCCATTTACATGATTATCAACTCTAAATTAGCAGTGTTTAAATTAATAAGGCTTTTCTGGGCACCTGGGTGGCTCAGTTGGTTAAGCTACTGCCTTCGGCTCAGGTCATGATCCTGGAGTCTCAGGATCCCTGCTCAGCAGGGAGTCTGCTTCTCCCTCTGACCCTCCCCCCTCTCATGCTCTCTCTATCTCATTCTCGCTCTCTCAAATAAATAAATAAATCTTTAAAAAAAATTAATAAGGCTTTTCTGAAAGTAGGTTAAGTGTACTACCTATCTTTTGTCACTTTAAAGACCAGGGATGACTGTAAATAAATGATAATTTACATGTTTGTTTGTTTTTCCACATAGGAAAGCCTGTGAATGTAGAGAGATACTACCAAATCTGAACACTCCTACAGGGATTTCTTTTACAGATATTCCTTTACCTTTTTTTTTTTTTTATTTTGGAAATGTTAGATTTGGGTAATCAAATAAAATCAATTTCTGAGGGAAAAAAATAAAAACTACAATAGGAAAAAAAAAGTTAACACTCTTTGTTTCATAATGGAACCCAGATATTATATTCTTTTAATTGAAAAATTCTAGGTGCTTCATAATTGGCCTTTTGATACAAAATGACCTATTCAATTAGCAATTTGTGGTTCTTGGCATTGAGGTCCATAGGACAAACTAGGAAGGAGGATAAAAGTATTTCTATAAGGTAAGAAGAAATGTATATATAGCATCAACTTCAGGTTCTCCATAGCATCCTTAATTATGAAAGCGTAAAATAAGCAAACAAGTTTTCATATAATGATCTTTTTAAGTGGAGAAAAATCTAAACAAATTTGGCAAAGTTCTTCCTTTCATTACATTAAAAGTAGGAAATAAATTTCACAAAAACACTATTTAATTCACTCAAGATTATAAAGAAAGTTATTTTAATCAAAAACATAGATATTAGGTCAATATAGGCATTTATCATGATTCAACTAAATTCTCAAGTAACAGATTGGTTTTCTAGCTTCACAAAAAAAAATACTTTTTTGAATACCTGTACTGAATTGTATTATACATTTTGAAAATTATTTTGTAAATTCTAGAGAGCTAATCAAATTAAGTTATTATTCATTCTTCTTATTTTGATGCTTCTGGGGGGTTAGCAAATTTTGAGTAAAAAATTAAATTTAAAATCTACTTGGGAAAGGAGTTTGAATCATTCATTTTATAAGTAAAATATATTTATTTCATTTTATTAGGAACCAAGCTGGCCAATAAATAAGTTTAACCAAGCATAAGCATTAGAATGCATTAGGTAAAACCTTGCCAAAATAATCCAGATTATATTCAGAAATAAAGCAATTCCAAATTGATTTACATCCTTTTCCTGGTTAAAAAAAAATAAGATGCAAATTAAAGCTAATTCAGATATTCCCTATCAGTAATAAATTAGAGGAAGGGGAATGGTAAAAGGTCAGCACACATATAATCTAATTTCAAGATATGGGTTTCCCTAATTTCTTCATTAAAGATTGGAAAACTTCCATGTTTTTCCCTCAGAAATATGCTCATATATTAACAATTTACTGACTGAAAGCACAGCCATTTTTCTCAACAATGAAATGAACAATATGCATTTTAAGAATCTATACTTTTTCCATTGGATACAACAAAGGAAATAATCTACTTTTATTATTTAAAATGCAACCCAGTCTGCATGTGTGAGATACTGTGTGGGTTTTTTTATTTGTATGTTTAATATTTTAATTTTACAATGAAAATATATATTTGTAGTTAGAAAAATAATATTAATTTTTAATTAGCCCCAAAACATTTTTTTTTCTGATGTAGCTTCATGAAAAGATAAATAAATAAAAGTTTTCTTAACACAACACTACATGTTTATATTTATTAGGGGAGAAAATGTTACTAGTCCTAAAAACGAAGCCATGAAGTCATCATATCTACTGTTATAATTAATCAAATCAAATAGTTAACAAATGACAAATAATCTGGCTCAAAATTATACTTTTTTTAAACAATTACTATAACTAGGGATCCATGTATGGCTTTCTCTTCAAGCATATTTGAATCATCTAAGCACTTCATGATCATTGCTGTTCTTTCCTCCAAAGTAAGTCAAACATAAAACAAATCTATCCGGATTCACATACATACAAGAGCTTTGTGTCTAATGATTTGGATATCATGAAACTGCTGGAGCCATGCCTTTGACAAAACAGATGGAATGCAGCTAAGAAAATAAAAAGTAGTTTCCAACTCTGAATACACTGTTACTTTGTCTAAACATAACTCATTATTTCAAATTATAAAATGTAAAAATATATCTAGTGCTGGCATACCTTATGAAATGCAAAAGAAAACAAAATAACCTAGGCTCTTCATTGCAGTGTCTTTGTAGTTTGATTGAACACATCAATTATTTCAAAATGCCTTTGTCAAGGTTTTTGGGGTTTTGTTTTTCCTTGACACTGGCTTTGAACATTTTGGAGCAGATTCATTACTTATTTGTGGTCACACAGAGGAATTCATGTAAAAGTAATGCCTAAATTGTGACCCAAAATTTTAATGCCAAGATGTTGATAATGACCTATAATCTTCATTAATGAATATGTATTATATTATTTTGTTAACCAGATGTAAATATAGTTAACAAAAGATTAAAAATGTTAACTATCTTTATGATTCCACCTATATTAAATATTATATAATCTTATACAACTTAATTATAATTATTTAAGTATATTGATTATGAGGAATGAAACTGCATATTCTAATAGTTTTTAAAATATAAAGTAGTATTTTAATTTTTATTGTTACTTAAGAAAAGTTTAAATTTAAGAGCATTATTTCCTTAACTGTTTAATATGTTGCTTATCAGGAGAGAAATAAACTGTTATGATTTCTACAAAGTCTTTATTTCCTTTTATTTTTTATTTTTTGCAATTTTATTTTAATAATGACTTCAACAGTCTAAACACAAAATATCCAAAGAAATATATGACTATTCTTAAATGGTTGTTTTAATATCATTTTTTCCACAAAATATTATACTTCGCTAGTTCAGTAACAGATTAATCCTCAAGGCCTTAATACTGTATTTCCCTTAACTATAATAACAGTTTAACAGAGAATAAAGATGTTAGGAAAACAAAAAAAAATACTGAAGCCCCTTACTCTTTCATCTTGAATAAAGGCTCACTTCCCAAATTCTTTATCAAAAATAAAGAATAAGAATGCACTTGGAACAGAGTCGATTAAAATCTACCTTATTTACACTGTGATTCCGGTCAATTATTTTTATATACTCACAGATAATAAATTCAAGATATTACCAACCAATCTTCTAAAAAACACTATAATAATATATTTTCTACAATGTGGTTGTTTTGAAAACTTTTTCCAAATAGAATATCAACTCTTCATTTGGGTAATTTAAATGAAATCTTGGTTATTCCTGCTATCATTTTAATCATTCATAAATCTCTACTTAGCATTTCTCTTTGATAATTTAAGATGTTTTCTGAACAGGATTAAACATTTTCTTGTTTTCCAAGGAGAAGAGGGAAAAAAAACCTGTAAAATTAGAGATGTTTTACTTGAAATTTAAATTTTGCTGAGACTTTGGGCTTAGTGTTCTCTTAAAAATAAAACAAATCAGCCACATTTATCAACAGATACAATAGCAAGGCAGCCAAAATAAGTTATACTTCAGTATTAAGAGTGTTTTTTTATTTCCCCTTTCCCCCAGATGCCTAGAAATCCTTTCTAAAGACAAAATCCTGATTAAACTATAATATCCTAGGTGGATCTAACAGTAACATTGGCTGAAAGATATATAATGGCACTTTACCCATTACACTCTTATTGAACATAAAAGATATAAACCAAGTTCTTATGAACATTTTAAATGCATCAGATACAATATTTACTTGTAAATTGCTAGATTGGTAATGAAGCATTTTCTTACACTTAAAGATTTACAAGGAGAAAAAAAATGAAAGGATACTATAGCTCTAACCTAAAAAGATCAGCAGTAAACATGTTTAAAATTGCATGTACCATACATTAACAGCTTACTTTAAAACCACCAATATTCTGGAAAGTCTCTATTAGTAATTACTAATACATAGGTCATTAGTCAATTACCTATTGCCACCATGACTACTGACCATCAGAGAGACTAAGAGGTTACCAATTGGTAAGCCTTAGATAAGCAAAGTGAAAAGAACCTGAACCAAAAAAAAAAAAAAAGGTGCCAAGTCCAGGAAAGTCCTCTATCTTAATTGTGTGCTCTAGAACTCAGTCCTCATGCTAGAGAACTATAGACTTTTCCACTTAACCCGACCATTAAAGATTTTTCAAAACCAAAGTTCAAGTCAAAAAGAGGCAAACACCTGAAGATAGACATTTCTTGTAAAGTTTCTTAAATGTATTTCCCCCACAATTAAAATAATGAGAAACGTCTAGAGGAATGGAATATATAATTGTTAGAAAGCTTCAACTATCAGAGCTGAAGCATAACTCATTCTAAATTTTTGGCTGGCAAATATCAATAAAATATATTTACCCCCTGGATTTTACCATTTTCAAAAGCGCTCAAGTGGAGTTCTTAATTTCCTCTTGGTTCTATTTAGGGCAGAGGTACATGTTAAGACACATTCACAAAAATAAGAGATTACTATGCTTTACTTTAAAACACAAATGTCCATGACTTTTTTCTCTTTACAACACCAAAATTTATGAACACATCAAAATTTATTTTAATATAGACTTTATTTCTTAAAAACTAGGAGAAAGTAACCAATGAGGAGTGTTTGCGCCATGTAAATCCACAAACTGGAAAACATAAGCAAAACAAGTGAACAGTATCTCAATAGCGAGAGAAGAGGCGATACCCTAAAGCAAACTCCCAAAAGCATTTTGGAGACAGTTTACAGTCTAGCAAAAAAGAAAAACTAAATTCTTTATCAGACACTGAATTAACGACTGAGTTGCATACCCAACAGCTTAAAATTATTTTGTAAAGTAAAAAATGGTGGAGTTGCTGCCTTGATGAAAGTACTGTAGGAAGTACTTTCCTAAAAATGGAAGCTTCAGATGCATCATGATAAACAAGCCAGTTGGGCTATTTATTTTTCTCTGATCTAAACTACTAGATGAGCTAGTAGCCAGAAATAATTGAGAGATGTGGAAAACCTCTTTGCAAAACAGCTTCGTAAATAGCATTTTTGTGCTGAAAGTGAGATAAGTAGTAAATACTTAAAATTAAGGATTCTGAGAGTTACAACTATCAAGCCAGCAACTTCTAGTGTTTATTTGCCTTTGAGGTTTTTTTGGGTTTTTGTTTTGTTTTGTTTTTTTAAATTCTTCCTGCCCCATAGAGTATGAGGTTTTGATACTGTTGTTTGTTTTTTAAACTACACTCATCAACTCCATAGGGTCATGGCCTGTAGGAGGGAAGTAAAATTGCATCTTTTCCCCACTGTATTTCCACATTCTTCAGGATCCGACCATGAATTTATGCATTTATACAACAAATATTTATTGAGTACCTACTACAAATGAGATAAGAAGTAACAAGAAATATGTTTTAATGGACTGTTACCTTTAAAAAATCCACTAAGATTTAAATTAAAAAAATTGCAAGAGTGTTTATAGTTAAACTATCATAACTTGGTTTTGTTTAAAAAAAAAGGTAAAAAAAAATAACTTGGCTTTGTTCTTAATTCTTTTGTTTTTTAAGTATTTGCTTTATTTACTTTGAGATATTGGAGAATTTGCCCATGTCTACTTTCAGGGTTGAATTAAATTTTAAATCCTTAAATACTCAGTAGTAACCTTGAAGAAGAAAAACAAAGAAGTACTTTAAAATTTATTTTGAAGGATGTAACAAAACTCATTTGGACAGAAAAGTTTGGAAGGACTACTTTACACTAGAGAATAGGTTCATAAGTATTTTTCTATTATCATCTATTCCCAAGTATGGGAAAAATTATTTGTAAATTGTTTAATGTCTTCATCAGCAACCTGACTGTAAGCATCAAGGGATCAGGAAGGACTATGCCTGTTCTGTTCATCAGTGTGTCCCCAGTGTCTGTCACAGTGCTTGGCACACAACGGGTACTCAATAAACATATTGATAGAATATCTGCAGGCCATTTTTACCATTCTCTTGCTGCCAGAAGACAAAGTCTAGTGCTGCTCTGCTCATCACTTAGGTTATCTATACTCTATGTTTCTAAAAACAAGTTCTATCTCTCTACTCTCCCCCTTGGGAGAAGAAGAACCTTAGGTGCCACAGCTTTTTCCTTCCCCATAGAAGGGTTTTAGGCTTCACCTTCTTAAGAGCCTGGTGGTGAAGGGAAGACCAGCAATCAGCACAAATCTGGGGGCAGAAATGTAGTTAACCCCTAGGTATGTAAGCTTCTAATTCAAGAGTGTCTGAATCCATTTGCTATTCCACCAGGACTTCCTAATGAGTTTTCTCTCTTTTTTTTTTTAAAGATTTTATTTATTTATTTGACAGAGAAAGACACAGCGAAGAGAGGGAACACAAACGGGGAGTGGGAGAGGGAGAAGCAGACTCCCTGCCGAGCAGGGAGCCTGATGCGGGACTCGATCCTGGGACTCCAGGATCATGACCTGAGCCGAAGGCAGTCGCTTAACCAACTGAGCCACCCAGGCGCCCATGAGGTTTCTCTTAATAGGAAGTCTTTCTGGACCTCATCTTATAAACTCTTTGGAAAACCCCAAGCAGTTGCAAATCCCTAGGTTGCACACTAAGTACCAAAATTAAGTCATTTGAATTTAGATATGAATTACAATAGAAACCACTATCAGACTTCTTCTGTTATGTTCCCTAAGTGCCAATGAGCCCTTATCACTGTGGCTCCTTTTGTTTGTTTGCACTCAGAATGTCCCCCATAATTTATGCTTCTAGAAGTTCGTAGGGTTACCTAAGAATTGTTTATTGCTATACATTTTTTTAGAAATCTCTGATACATTATCTCATTTGATCATCACAACAACCCTATAAGTTAGTCAAAGAAGTTATTATTACCTTCATTTTCTAAATAAAAAACAGGCATAGAAAGGTCACAAGGCTAGCAAGTAGCAGAGCTGAGTCTTTTACCTGCAAGTTCAGATTTTTTTAAAAGATGACCTAATGCAGGGATCCCAAAGTAGCAATCTTCATAAGTATCTTGACACTCAGTTTTTAAAACGAAAATTAATTTGAATGTGCATAAGCAAGGTATGTCACAGGCCTCCCACTCCGTATTGTATTTTATTGGGACCCCTTCCCACTTTCATGTTACTACCTGGTCACTGAAGTTATTTGCATTGAGATCCCATCAAAAAGAATAGCCATTCATTTATTCAATGATCCATCCATTTGTTCATCACAGTACAGCCACTATTTGAAACACTGGGAATCTCAAGTTTCGTAAGACATGGTCGCTGCCCTCAAAAGTTTTCAAGCTAGTGAGGAACTCAGATAAGCCCACCTAAACAACTGGGTAGCAGACAGAGGAATGGACAAAGTGCCAGCCAAGCATGAAGATCAGGTATTTAAATCAGAATGTGGGGATCAGGGGCGCCTGGGTGGCTCAGTTGTTGAGCGTCTGCCTTCGGCTCAGGTCATGATCCCAGGATGCTGGGATCGAGCCCCGCATCGAGCCCTGCATCGAGCCCCGCATCAAGCCCCGCATTGCGCCCTGTATGGAGCCCTGCATAGGGCTCCCTGCTCTGTGGGAAGCCTGCTTCTCCCTCTCCCACTCCCTCTGCTTGTATTCCCTCTCTCGCTATGTCTCTCTCTGTCAAATAAGTAAATAAAATCTTTAAAAAAAAAAAAGAATGTGGGGATCAGATCATGGAAGGTAATCACTGTATGGCTAGTATAAGTCTCCATTATCTCTCTCACTTAGGTTTTCAAGTGGCATTCCAGACTGCAACTTTCAAAATTTAAATTGTGAGTATTTATTAACATTCTGTCATATAGAATGAAAACTACAGACATAGCTTCAGGTTAAGTTCAAATCATTACAGATTTGTGTTAAATTTTGGTAATGATGTTTTAGAGGAGAGCCTAAGGCTACAGTTCTACCATAGATTTAAGAATTTTTAAAATAGATCTTCAAAATACAATGAAAAGACAAATAAGAGACATGCCTTATTTCTGATCAATAAAGAAAAATATATTCAATATTAGTGGCTAGATTAAAGCCACCTCAAATGTTTTATTTAGCACTATGTATACCATTGTGTTCTAAGTACACATGATCTTATACTAAATTTAGGGAAGGTAAAAAGCCACATAACCAAAATTTACCTAAAAGGAACATATCCAGTTTTCTGTGTATTATTACCTAATACTTGCTAAGTTTCTGGATGTAGAAAAACTAAAATATATTTTTAAAACTATTTGTTAATTTGTTAAAAGGGCTCTGGCTCAACCACAACATGAAAACTGTTTAGATTTCACATGTCTTGGAATTTTTACCAAAAACCTTAATTCAGTCAAAGATTGTCATGTGATAGTTTTATATTCAAGTCTTTAAACTCTTAGCTTCAAGAATCAGTATATATAGGGGTGCCTGGGTGGCTCAGTCGTTAAGCGTCTGCCTTCGGCTCAGGTCATGATCCCAGGGTCCTGGGATCGAGCCCCGCATCGGGCTCTCCGCTCGGCTCATACAGCTTCTCCCTCTCCCACTTCCCCTGCTTGTGTTCCCTCTCTCGCTGTGTCTCTCTCTGTCAAATAAATAAATAAAATCTTTAAAAAAAAAAAAGAATCAGTGTATATAAAGAGCTAAAGAATGTGCTGACTGTTCTTTGCTATACACCTTGAACCTTTCTCATATCATTCTGGATGCTCTTGGTTGAACCAAAAATATCTAATTCAAGATAAACCATAGGAGTAATGTAGAGGCACAGGTTACCACAGAAGATGTTTGTCACTCATTTTCTGAGTTCTGCCCCCATTTCTCCTCCCTGTGTCAGTTTCATCCTTAGGTATTTCCTTCATGGCCACAAAATGAATACATTTGCTACATGCTTCCTTGTTTATATCTACAGAAAATAAGGACACTCCAATATCCTAAGGATCAAACAAAATTCCCAAGGATCATTTTGATCAATCTTGTTTCATTCATTCAACAAATTTTATTGATCACCTATTGTATGTCAGGTACTATTCTTGGTACTGGGTATTAGCAACGAACAAAACATACTCCCTATTCTCGTGCAGCTTAAGTTCCTGAAACCATCCCTGAATCAATCACAGTGAGGACTGGTTTACCCCCATTAGTTTGGCACTTGCAGATTTAGGGTTAGGATCAATCCTAATCAAACCACATGGCTACAACACAATGCTGTAAGGAACAGATCTTGGTAAGACAATTGCAATGTTCATCACTTGACCTGGTAATATTTTGGCAATGGATATTGATAATTACTGAGATCAATTAGTACACAATTCTATATGAATTGAAAAAATATATATATATATAGGATTATTTTATATGGAAATAACCTATACCTTGAGGAGAATGGAAGTAATCTTCTGCAGTGGTAAAATGGGTTGCAAATCTCATCCCCAGGATGATGAGACTTCTGTTTTACCCAGCTACTACCGAGATGTTGGCCACCTAAAATAAAACATTAGCCATGCCAGTGTTTTTACCACCATAATCAATGTCAGGAACTATACTGTAAAACTTTTTTAAAAAATGTATTTTTTAGAAAGTAAAATATCATATGCTCCAGACCAAGCCTGCACTGTTCTAGTTCCCCCTTCAGTTTCTTTCATGGCTACAGTCTTCATCCTTGACTGCAGTCCACTGCCTAAGGAGGCCTGAATGGAGAACGGCCAGATTCATTATAACTACCAGAAAAACAAACAAAAAATGCATGTCATATTCATGATGGGTGATAAGTCTTCTTGAAATAAAGGACACAAAGAAGAATATGTTGAGCTTATTAACAAATGACCTATCAGATCATGTTACCAGTTTTTAGCTCTGCCTTATCTGCATCATTAGCAGGGTGTATTTACACCAAACTCTAAGGCTGAATCACCAAAAATAAGATGCCAGAGCTATAACATTAGGAGAATCACATTCAGCTGTGGACATCAATTAAACAAGCTAGCAACTACCCAACTTGATGAATATGGTTGCTTAAAGAAAAATCACCTCCAGTTTGGAAGGAAATGCTTGAGGAGAAGACAGCGTTTAAGTTAGGTTTTAAAGACTGAGAGAGGAGCACTGGAAGAATGATGCCTGTTTGGGAATAATCTCATTTTGTCAGACCTGGATTCATATGCTTGGCTGGAGTCAGCTAACTTTTCTTAAGATAATTCTGCCTAGCTTTGGAGAAGAACTGCTGCTGGTGAGAGATCAGAGTTTAGTCTCAGCAAATAAACTATGATACAATGGTACTCTTAAACAGAGGTATAACCTGAAGAAAAATTTCCCTCTGGAGGACAGTCATAACTAAGATTTCAAAGCTGTTTTGAGAAAAGCTCTTGAAAATCTGTGAGCAGTGATTTACCATTAAAAACTAGAAAGATTTTCAATGATAAGTTACTCTTATGACCCTTATTCCCCCCACCCCCCAAAAAAACAAAAAACAAAACTGGTGAGACTGGGGCTCAGAAAGTTAAGTGATTTGCCCAAGGTCATCATACAGCTAAAAATCAAAGGAGCTGAAAGTGAACTATAGGCTGTAAGAGCTTTCACTTCTGCTGGAGTGGAAGCAAGGGATTGAGGAAAATGGAAAGAATCAGAAATGAAATGTGCAACAATACCCAGTAGGAATCAACTGGTCACATAAACAGATCTGTGATTATGGCAAAATGAGATGCAATATCCTCAAAAGGAAAGCATAATGCAGACTTATTCCAAAAACCATGATTAAACAGAAGACAATTAAAATACAATGTCTCTTCAAGGGTAAAAGACATTCAATTAATTCAATCATATGATTGCTCCTTTCTCTCCTGATATTTTTCATCAATGTATATAAAAGAAGAAAATTATACTCTAAAAATTAATCTCTAAAAGTATTAGAGAGAGTAATTAAATTTAACTTGGCTTTAATTCTTGTAAGTGCTAAAGAAACTTTAAATCTCCATTTTTTACTCTAAATTCCCAACAAACCTTTTTATAAACAAAACTTTTTAAAAAGTCTGCTAAACAGTTACTCCCCAATTTGTGTGAAAAAATAAACCCAGCCTTGTAGTTTTAAGATAATTAATTCTCAAAGCTAGCAAATATATGTTGGAAAAATAACAAATTGACTTAAATGATAGTCTTTATAGAGTTCTCCTTTCCTTTCCCAATCACCTATAAAAGTTTATAGAGATGAAAATATAAAATTATTTTGTCGGAGAGGGAAGTGGTAAGAGGAAAAGAACTACTTTAGATTTTAGAATTAAACAAACTAAAAAATATTTCTAGCTCAAAACAGTGTCCCACCACTATTCTTTCAGCAGATTCTACAACAGACCCAAGAAATAATTGTGATGCAAGACTCAAAATAATTGAGCAGATGTTTCAGGAACAGGAAGTTAATACTGTCCCCTTCCTATACCTGAAAATGTACAGAATATATAAGTTATCTCAGAAGCCATACAGCCTTCTGGGGATAGTTCACTTTTGTTCATTTCATTCCACACAAATATGTTTAAATTTTTTTTTTTAAAGATTTTATTTATTTATTTGAGAGAGAGAGAATGAGAGAGAGCACATGAGAGGGGGGAGGGTCAGAGGGAGAAGTAGACTCCCTGCCAAGCAGGGAGCCCGATGCGGGACTCGATCCAGAGACTCCAGGATCATGACCTGAGCCGAAGGCAGTCGCTCAACCAACTGAGCCACCCAGGCGCCCCTGTTTAAAATTTTTTAAACATATACAAAGTGTTGTGATGAGATCATCTACTTTACCAATTCAGAGCCCAAGGAGTAGATAGAGATCATTATAGAATTGCAGGGATGAGCTAGTTGTATTTTTGTCAGTCTCCTTAATGGATTGAAAATTTTCTGAGAGCAAGGACCACCCATGTCTTACTCTTCTTTATATCCCCAGCACTGGTACTTTGTCGGTGTTTGATAAATTGAACGCACAAAGATGCATACAGTGTTCTTTCAATAATTATTAACATTCATTTTGAGATCATCTCCCTTTTATACTGATGTAACTGCAAAAAAATTTTAAGAAAATACATCTAGTTAATTATTCTTCTAATCCCAGGTTTTATATGAGTATAACTATGAACTAAATATGTGTAGGAACAGGCATCAGACCTTAAAGAAGCACATAGAAAATTGGTGGTGCAACACTCCAAATTGACTAAATCAGGTTTGTTATTTTATCCAATAAATAGTATAAGCAGATTAATTGGAACCAGACATGTGAAGATTCATAAGGGTTTTTTTTGTAACATCAGTTATTAAAAACAAAATTTATAGGTTACATTTCAGCACATCTAACTTAATAGTTTAAGGAAAACATAGATCTTGATAAATAATTTTCTAGAAGTGTATGTAGGCAGAAATGTTATGAGAATGGTTCCCTTTTCTGCAACCAGATTTATCTCACAGTAACAAAGTACTGAATTCCAAGTCTTACATAAATAATGCCAATTACCTATATCACCACAGATATATTTTATATACAAATTAAATACCCCAAAACAAAGATTTGTTTTCCTATAGAAACAACTAGAAAGAGACTATACACCTCTAAGCAGTTACTTTTAATCATAGCCTCTGCAATAAAAGCAGTCTGTCCAGGTAACAACTGAAAGAATGTGCAACCTGTTTGGGGCAGATTTCAATCAAAGGAAACTTCTTTGTCAATTGAAGAATACTGATTTCCCAGAATGAATGTCAGAAGCTTATTAACCCAAATGCCAAGCCATATATTTCTGGGCTTATAACTAAAATATCATGTGAAACTATTTTTAAGGCTTTACACCAGGATATACACTTTGGATATAAACAAAATAGGTAATGTATCAACAGGAATGTTACATTTTAGAAAAGATTTTGAAAACATGCAGCCAGATTCACTTTTTCAAGCCAATTCCAGTCTTGTAGTGGTGCCATTATTAGCTATATATGCTTAGCCACCAAATTTGATACTTGAATATTTTTTGAATTGTCACAAATAGCTCTACTTTTAAGGAGTTCAGAAGTGGGTAACATTGCCTGTTAGCTTTTGAAAACACTGTGTAAAACCTGTATGAGTGGTCACAGGATAAAAAGAAAAAAATACCATTTTAGTTAGGCTCAATGATTAAGTTTATCTGCATGCGTTACACTTAATATATTTTTGATACAGTTACATTACAATGTTATTCTACTTTATTATTTAAACCAGTTTATACTCTTGGGAATAGTGTCAAGAACACAAATTCCTAGATTTAATATATGTAGTGAAACATATACAAATACATAAATCATCAAAACTATACATTAACTCTCAATAGCCACTGTGTTCAAATGTGTGTATGTGTGTGTGTGTGTGTGTGTGTGTGTGTGTGTGGCAGTTGTTTATTTGGGTGATTATTTGATTTTAATTTAATAGTTTTGTTTCCAAATACTTTTATTTTTAACATCTTTACTGTTTTAATATTGTTCTTCCTAACCAACATTTAGCTAAACTGCTGTTGACCTGCATAAATGTGTTTCTGATGTCTGTCAGCAAGTATAAAAGCATAATTTCATTAAAGTGTATTATATATGCTCAGGACTGAGAGAACATTATAAAATGTAGAAGTTTGGCTAAAGTTCAACAGGGCATCAAATAGCACTGGCAAGAACTTTCTTAAACAGATGGTGTAAAATCTTGCTAACACAATAGTGTGTACTTAACATAGGAACAATATCAGAAACAGATGTGCCGCAAATGACCAAAGTACCAAACAGAAACAATAAACATGGATATATATTAAAAACGATGCCCTTGCCAACTGAAAAAAAAAAAAGAAAAGAAAAGAGAAAGAAAAACACTGAACAAATGCATTTCCTTGTCAAATAAGAAATGCTACCGATATTTTTCCACACCAAGGCTGGCACACACATATTTTTCGCTTTGGCTTCCCCTTATGCATTGATATTTTATCTCTGTCAGGGTGGCCAAAATTAAGAACATAATTTTATTAGACACATTTAAAAAACTAATCATGTTAAAAGAAAATAAGAGAAATTTAGCAGATCTGTGGGCTTCGAGCCATCATTTGAAACTGAAAATATTCTCATCAGTCGAGAAATCTCTTTCTCTCTCCCCCTTCCACACACACACACACACACACACACACCTTTTAGAAGAGTGTATACAAGTGCCTGGTCAGTTAAAATTATTTGCCCAAGCGTTACACAACAGTATTAAAAGTACTAAGGGCCAAGCGACTACGACTGGCACAGAAACTAAAGCCAAGTAGAAGAAACTCGAATCCCTGCAGAGGCCATCTGAGGCTGTAAGCGTTTCCCCGCTGGGCTCAGGTCAGGCCTAGCGCCCCTAGGCCCTGGCTCTCCAGGGCCCGGCATGCCTGAGTAAACTCCGCTCCTGGAGGAAGACTAGTCCACCAGGCGACCTGGAATCCGCAGCAGGTCTCAGACCCGTGTGTCTCCCGCTCCAGCCTTCATTCCCCCGACTGGGCATCCTCAGCCTGTCCACTTTACTGAACAGCTCAGACACACCTTGTTCTGGCCTAGTCAGGCCTTGCCCCATTACTTTCTTTGTTGTTGGCTTGGGTTTTTGGCTTTACCTTTTCATTTAACAGCTTTCTGTGGGGTACTAGGATAAACACTCCGGGACTTTTGAAGAGTTGAGCAAGAGTTACCTACCTATTTACGGGCAGATACGGCTGAGGGGAAGGAGGGCTTGGGCCTTGGGTCTCCTCCAGACGCTGACTTTCTCAGGAAAGAAAAGTCCTAACATCCTCTGGAAGCTAGATGAGACGAATGTTTCGCATTTGAAACCTAAGCCTCCGCCCTAGGGTCGCCCACCGAAAAGGGCGCGAGGAGGCCAGTGGGCAAACCCACCAGGACGAGGAGCCTGCCTCAGAGCCCGGCCTGGGGTAGACATTCTGGCGCTCAGAGCCGCGGCCACCCTCCTCCCCGAGTTTGGGTTAGTGAGGTGGGGGTTCACGCAGGGTCCCCGCCTGCCTTTCCGACCAGAGCACGTTTCTGGGCGTTTGCCCTTTGCCGCGCGCTGCGCCCACACGCCTCGGCGCCTCCCGGAGTGCACCGCGCGGCGGGGACGTTCCCGGCTTGTCCCCGGCTGCAGCCTGGCTGGGACTGCGACCCAGAGGGCTGAAGGGCAGAGTCCTGAACGCCGTCAGGACCTGCGTGGGGAGGTCGCCTCCAAAGCCCGCCCGCGGGGAATGGCCTCACACCCACAGGAGACAGCCTGCAGGCCTCCGCCTCGGGCTGGGGAGTTACCAAGGAAATACAACAATATTTATGACCAGCAGGCGATGAGAACGTGTTTTCCCAGCACGCGATCTACCCCCATCCTCCTTCAACTTCTCAGCCCTCTAGTCCGTTTTCCCCGCGGGCTCCACACGTGTGTCCGAGCCTTACATAATTGACCACGAGCGGAGGTCAGGTCCCTCCAGCCGAGCCCCCCCTTCCCCCCCACTCCCGCTCCTAAGAGAATTCCAGCTTCCAGGACTCCAGGAGAAAGGGAGGAGCCACACATCCAACCAGCCAGGAGAGGGGACTTCACTTTATACTCTGCAAGGTTCACACAATATCCTTTATATAAAACTCAGTGGTTAAGACCTTGGAATAGGTTTACATCCGTACCGTCTTTAATTTGCCCAACAACCTGGCCCTCTGTATGAGCTTTAGGTTCCCCATCTGTGAATTGGGCATAGGAATATATACCTCATAGATAATTGTGAGGAATATACGTTACAACATATTTGAAATCTGGGCGATGTGAAACAATAAATGGTATTTCTTATTATAAAAGGGTAGTACTTGCATGCACATATTCATCTCTAAAAATGCAAAGTCTTTTTAGGAAAAAAGATAGCTGCAAGGGGAGCAGTGTAAATAATCAGATATTATGACTTTGTTTACTAACTGCTTCTTTCCCCCACCCCGACCTTTAAAAGATTTACGTGGGCTGATGCAGATATTTTTTTAATACTGGAGGTTTTTTCCCACAATATCTGTAAAATTAATTATTGAGCCAGGGCAGAAGTATTCTGAAAGCAGGAGGAGGAGGAGGAAACCTTGAAAAGAGACCATGTGTATTAAAAGCCTCCAAGAAACTGCTGCCCATTGTGTCCAGTGACTTTGAAACTCAATAATAAAGGCAAACTATAAAGCGCTGAGGCAGATAAAGGCATTATTCCTGAAAGATGGTGCAACATGAAGGCAGCCTTTTAAAAAATGCCCCTCTGAGTCCCTCCAGAGGAAGGGGTGGCACTCAAAGGAAATTGTCGGGATTACACTCTTTTGAAATGATTTTTGACACATTGGTATGCCTATGTCGCAGCTGTGACTCAGTTTGCAAACTGTTGTGGTGTGTCTGGCAAGAGACTCAAGTGTTCCCTTTCTCGCTGTCTCTCTCTCTCTCTCTGTGTATCAAATAAATAAATTAAAAAAAAAGTCTTCAAGATAAAGTCCTAGCGTTTTCCTCCCTTAGTGTCCAGGTAAATTCAAGACCAAGGGGGCTGGTGCAACCATCTCAGGTCGAGAGACCTCTTCCAGCCCTTTTCCAGGACTCTGGGCTAGTTTCTGAGTCCTGGGGCTACTGTTCCTGCTCAGGACCTGTTCCTGCTTGAAACAGGCTGGGTCTGGGGAGAGACTAGGCCAAGCCACCCAGGCACCCAAGACACATGGTTATGATCGCACAGAGACTGGATCTGTCCTGTTTAAGACTCCATCTACAGCCTACATGTCTTCTCCATGTTCTTCTGCCTTGTTGCTGACTGAAAACAGGTATGCATCTCCTTTCCAGGCCAGGGAAGTCTGAGAGCACCAGTATCTGGCTCCGCATGACCTCAGCTCCCATCCTGACTGTCCACCCAGGCCCCCTTCTGATTCTGGGGCAAGCCCAAACTTATGCTGACTTATGTCGGGACAACACGCACAGCATTCCCATGTGTGCAATCAAAATGGGGCCATGGAAGCTTACCCGGCCACTTTCACAATATTCAGAACTTTGCACAAACTGACAGGAGTCAGGGTGTCATGGAGACTTCTGAGGTTCAACACGTTCCTACTCTGACTCCCAATAGCCTCCTCTATAACTGAGGTTCAGACCTGGATGGTCTCTTAGGCACCCAGAGTAGGTTTCCAATTTAATTGAAACATTAAGGTCTGAAGGACCCTCATGAAGGGTCAAAATGAACCATTGTGCCAGAAGATCCAATGGAGGCTGCAAGTCCCTCGCCCTAAAAGAAAAGCGAAGACCAGGAATTCCTTTAATTTAAATTAGCAGGATCTCCATGCCCTTCCTTGCCTCACTCTTCTATGTGACTAAAAAATTTGAGTTCTGAACAAGAAAGTGCCAATGTGAAGAAGTAGCAAGCTCAAACCAAAAATACACAGAAAGGCTTGAAACCCTCTGTACCTGCCAGCACATACTGTCTTTCGTTCAAAAAGCCATCCTTTATTGCCCAGTGCCAGGCACTGAGCTAGGTTCCAGAGTCAGGAACAGCACAAGGTTCCTGCTTCCAGGGTCCTCGCAGCCTGCGGGAAGATCTGGTGGGGTCAACTTTATTCACCCATTTGTGTCTGGGAAAACTATTTCCCAAGACTTCTCTGAAGTGGCAAGAGAGGGTGCTGCGAGATGACCTGTGAACAGCCAGGGCTGGGCACCACGGCCTCTGCCAGACTCCATGCAGTGACCCGAACTTTGGTCCAAGCCAAAGGAAAGTTCCAGAAGTGAGCGTGGGCCTTTGCAGCACAGGAGATACGGAGAGCGGTGTTCACTTGTTTAATCCAGGCTTTGATCCACTCGCTGATGATTAGTCATTGGATTCTGTAATTTGCAAGAAGAGAGAGATTTTACCGCCAAGTTAAAGGCTCCGTTGGCTCCCTTTCCCCCTTTGTGGCTGGTTTGAGGCTCCAAATCCTTCTACGCTACGCAACCTCATTGAGGTAGGAAGGGGGCGCTCTTTCCCACGGGATACCAGATGCTTTGCATCTGGGGAAAGCCTGAAGCTCCGCTGGATGCCGGTGCCAGCAAGAGGCCTGTAGCTGGACTACCTGTGCTGGAGCTGCAACCCAGATCAACTGGACTATATAAAGACCCATCTTGAGATGGGTAAATGAATCCATTAATTGAAGGTGTCTGTTTTTGAACTGACCGCAAATAGGGCAACACTGGGGAATGGTTAAAAGGTGGCCTTGAGTCTGGCCTCTGGGCTTGAATTCCAACCCACTTTGGTGATATGGCCTCAGGCAAGTTACTGAAGTAGGGTTTTACACCTCAGCGCCGGTGGGGCATTTGACAGGTAATAAGCAACAACTATGATTACTGCCACTTTCACAATATTCAGAAGTTTGCACAAACTGACAGGAGTCAGGGTGCCAAGCATTTAAATGTGCCAGATTAACCCGCAAATGTTAAACAAGTGACAAAAGAGGAGGAAGATTTTTCATTGTGCCTCCATGGGACAAATTGCCATAGTAGAGTGGCTCCCAGTTGCCAGCTCTTCTCCAGAGTCTCTGCAGCTCTGGGAGGCTTATCTGGCATTGGCAACCGGATCTGTTGAACGCCCAGAAATAGCCGACTGGAAGCCAGGTCGGTGCTGAGGAAGAGCACTGGTCTGTCTCCTTCACCTGGGGAATGAGAGCTTTGTTGACACCTCTGCATCTAGACCTCTCAGCGCAGCACAGAAGGGCGCAGGCAGAGCCTACGATTGAGAATCTACTGCGCATCGGTGAACACATTTCAACATCATCAGTGCTGTCATCTCCATTTTCTGGATGAGAAAACCGAGGTGTTAAGTTGTTAAATTGCTCTGAAATCCATTACAGGTTTAACTAATTTCAAAATCTCATACTCGTACTCATAACAAGATGCCTAGCTTCTTAAACCTTGAGTTCCCATGAAGGCAGACAGGCAGTCAGGCTTGTAGGTAAGAAGGAAAGGAGGGAGGGAGAGGGGAAGGAGAGGAAGGAAAGGAGGAAAACATTGCCAAAGTTACAAGAACCAGTCTCCTGAAGCAGAAACCATATAAAAAGTTTTTTTAACTTTTTAAAAAATATCATGTTTCAAGATTATTCCGAAGATTTCCCCCCCCTCCTTTTTTTTTAAAGCATCATTTTACAGGATACATCGATGGGTAAAGAAACGACGGGATGTGTTAGTGTTGCCGGGAAGATGTTGTTGCCGAGATTGTGGGCTGGGAGACCCGAGTTTGCATGGGACACACTCACACCGGCTAAAAACGAGAGCTGTGTGTTCCCTTATCAAAACCGGATTGAAGCCTGAGAATAGGAGGCTCACACAACTCCCCACCACCACCACCCCTCCCCACTCCACCCGACAAACACTCTCAGGCGCCCATGTTTCTACACTCAGATCAACTTTGCCTTTTTTGCCTCCCTGTCCGGGTTTTAGTGCGCCTCTCGGGGATCCCTGGGGAAGAGGAGGGTGGAGGAGGGGAAGTCTGTGGGGCTAGGGTTCCCGTCCTCCTTCTAGATTAGTGAGTTCCACTCTAGATCCGCCCTGTGAGCCTAGTAGGATGTGTAGGAAAACCCAGGGCGGGGGAATTGGGGGTTAGAGAACTGTTGGGTTTTGAGTTGTTCTCCCCCCCCCCCACCTCCTAGTTCGGTTTTTACAGAGTTGTGTGGGCCGAGGTCTGTAGAAACAGGTTAGAATCAGGTTTCCCCTGGTCCTGCCGCTTTGCTTATTCTGAACGATAAAATGCATATAAAATTAGCAGCTGTAAACCACAAGTGTGCTTAAGGCGAAGATTGTGGGCTTGGAATGTCACAATGGGTAAATAATGTAGTGGACTTTCGCGCTTTGCGCAGTAGCATTTAGTCTGGAGCGTCCCCAGACTGCGTCTTGACTAATTTCGGGCTCCCTAGGGCTCCTAATTCTATCACTCGTATTACCCGTCCTATCAGGCGAGAAACGCTTTCCCTCTCTCCTTCCGCAGAGGACTGGGCAAGTTTACTCGCGTTCTTGGGGGACAAGCGCACCCGCTGAAAAGAGACACGGACTCCACATGCACAGCCCTCTGGGGCTCAGAACGTGGTTTTCGGTTGTTGGGTCTCTAGAACCGCTGGAGACCGCTGGCCCCAACAGGCGCGCACGACTCCAGCTAGCGCAACAGACGCCCGGCCGGCCCGGCGGCTTAGCCCAGGCGCTCCCTGCGCACCAGTGCGTTCCCGGCTGTCCCACGCGGAGCCCGGTAGCCTCGCCCGGAAGTTTAGTGAGCCTAGGCTCGGCCCGCAGTTGGGCAGAGACCAGGAGGTCCCAGACGGAGGTCCTTGCCACCTTTGGGCGTCCTCCACTGCCGTGAATAAACACGCCCCTTCTTTTCCCTCAGAAACTGAGAAGGAGCCTGGGACCGGTAAGTCCCAAGGTGAGCGCGTTTCCCGCTGCGCGATCTCTGTGGGGTGACGCGGGTCTTAGCTGCGCAAGTTGGTGGGAGAAAGTCTCTGGAAGCTATCTCCTTCAGTCTCTTTCCAAATTAGTATTAATAATGATTAGACGGGGTGGGCAAAAATCAAAGGACACACTCCTACCCCTGAACCAAGTGTGACTTTCGCAGCTTCAGGGCGAGTTTTTACCTTCATGGGTAAAGAAGTTGCCACAAGAATCAGCCAGAAGCAGCGCTTTCTTACCGGCGCGGAGGTCTCCCCTGCCTCACGCTGCGACAGGGCTCCGGGCCGGCCCCCAGCGCGGGGTCGCTGGACGGGGGAAAGCGTAGAGGTGCCATGGCCGGCACTGGCCCTGCGCCTGAGGCTCGGGAGTCTTGGGCGCGTCTGGTTTAGCCGCGTTTTCGCCCAGGCCCCAGCTGTCCTCGCCCCGGTCCCCACAAGGTCTGACCCGAGCGGGTCCTCGAAGGCTGGTGGAAGGGCCGGGAGCCAGGGCGCGCGCGGATTCAGGAAGCGAGATTCCGGAGGTTGCTTGATTAACGCGGAAACTTCAGGTTAAGTTCCCTCAAACATGTGGTTACTCACCGCGAGGAGCTCAGAGGCAAAGGGTTCAATAGTCAAGTTGGTGGGGACTTTCCCTACTTAAAGTAATAATTTGCTAATTCGGATCTATTGCTTTTAAATATCGAGTTCCAGAGACCTTTGTCAATGAAGTCTTAATTTCATCCTACTGATGAAGGATGTTTATAAACGGCTCCTGTGGAGGAAGCCGAGTGTGAAAATATCAGTTTTATGCCTTTTGATAAGAATTACCGAGGTGGAAGGCTTATTAGGCGATTACAAATTTCGCAGCTGCTCGCAGCCCAATTAGGCAGCTCTTCGCGGTGAGTGGAAACTAAAGGGGTCAGAGCGGGTTGGTGTTCCCGCTCTCCATCCCTGGACCTTCAATCAAGGCCTGGCCCCAGGGGACCCAGACCCCTTCCCTGACCCCCTCCGGCTTTCGGGAGACACACCCAGCGCCTCCCAACTTGCCAGGGCGTCCTCCCAAGTCTCTCTGGGTTTCTTCCTCGGGCCTTGCAAAGAGCCTTTGCAGTCCAGGGGTGTTGGTTAGTCCCCTGGGTGGGCTTATGGTCTCTTGATTTTCATTTAAGGAGAGATGGCCATCTAGAAATTTCAAGTTAGTAGGTAGGAATCGACCCAACGCGGGTGATTCCTCTCCCACCTGCAGAAACACAAGATGATGTTTTTTGGTATGTCCTCCTTCGACCAAAATTGGTTTCAATTGGAGTTTGGGCTAAAAACTCTTATTAGAAAGACAAAAAGAGCCCTGATTTTTAGCACAGGAACCCAACTCTGCGAAGTAGCGGGCGAACTTTTCCTTTGCCCTAGCGGAGGAGGAGCGTGAGTAAGAGGTGTGACGCGAGCTCCAAGAAGCCGGGCCACGTTCAGGTGTTCACCCCTGACAAAGGGTCAGGAGGTCCTTGGGCCCAGCACCAACAGGACGCTCAGCCCCAACATTCACAGCAAATACCTGCACACCCCCCTCCTCCCACCTCCGCACACGACCGCAGCCAAAGGCTTACAACGCCGAGGACACAGAAACAGACTCACCGGCCAGGAGGCCTACAGAGCAAGGCTGTGTGCGCACAATCACACCCCGGGAAAAGGTCCGCGTCCGGCAGTGCGTCAGCAGTAAAGCGAACGCCAGACCAGTCTTTTAGGTCTTCTGAGGTCTGACGACCATTCTTCCTCCCCATGCCCAGAAGCCAGTAAAAATGATCATTTCCTTCACTGATGCAGAGATAGGGGCTCTTAGATTAAGATTAGTATTTTGAAAACCTGATTGAGAGCCGAGCCGACTGATTAGGCGAGGGTGGGTGGAAAGACCGCATAAACGCCCGCGCCCCCGCCCTACTTCCCCAAACAGCTCCCGCGCTCTCCGGATCTCCAAACGACCCGAGCGATTAATTCTCCCGGAGAGTAGCCAAGCAGGACCCCCAGATTCATTTTGCAGACCCTAATGAATAGTAACTAAATCTCTGAACTGGACCTTTATTTATTTTTTTTTAATTCCACTTTCAATCCTGCTGTCTATGAACACCCCGATAGAGCCAATGTTCTGACGACTCTCTTTCCATTCGGAAAACACATCTTGAGACCGATGCTATTTCATGGAAAATGCATTATGTGGATTTTCCCCCCAATACTAATTTTTGCACTTGATGAAAACCACAAGACTTTCTGTTCTCCACGCACAGGTTAGCTTTTTTAGGAGAATTAGGTCCGCCCCAAGCCTTCAGTTCTGTAAGAGGGCACAGATCCCAGCGTCCTCTACCCCCCACTTCATAAATTTAAGCGAGATCTCCCAGAAAGGACCAGAAGGGGGATGGCTAATATTAACCTGTGCGCAGCTGCGCGAAAAGGAAAACAATGGCATTAGGAAAATGCTCTGGGGACCCTCGTGTTTATGGGAGAAAAATGTACTTGAGGAAAAACTAAATTTGCAGTCGTTGCTCAGTCCCAGACTGTTATACAGGCTCACTTCATTACAGGAAGGCTACCTATCTCTGCCCATTGCCCCTCCTCTAGTCTGCTGTTGACTTGTCTGGGCGAGAGCCCTTCGATCTTACTCTTCTAGACAAACAAGGCAAGGAGATACGAATATAGAAGATTATATATAGATAGATATGTAGATACATATATCCGTTTAATTGGAATATCACATGATTTTACTAAAGGCCTTTAGGAAACAGACTCCCAGGTATTCTTAAATTTTTTGCTTTGTTTCGTTTCTTAAAAAAGGGAAAATTGGAAATAAAAATATTGTTAGTCTCTTACTAAATTCCCCTTTACACACTAAATAATGAAGTAAAATTTGCACCATAAAGAAGCTATTTAAACAAACATACCCTCCAATCCTCATCAAAATTACGGTATTCTGAGAACACCACCCCCCTCCCTCCACAAACCCACAGCCAACATTTGAGGCAGGAACTGGCCCCTTCTAGGGCTTAAATTTTGTCTAGGACGAGATGAAAGAGCAATACTATTAGCAACATACTTTTTTCTTTCTTGTAGCCTTGATTTCAAATCTAGTCGCAAATCATAAGCTTTTGTGCTGCTCAGATGTTCCTTCTTTATCTTAATGAGAAAACTTTTCGCAAAGGGAGCGGGAACCGCTAGATAAGTCAGCCCCCAGGCTGCCAGGGAGCGGTCGAGTTCCTTGGCTAGACAGGAGAGCTACGTGTTTCAGGAGAATGACTAAAAAGTTTAAGTCACTCAGACCTCCGCTTCCCCTTCTGCTTGCTGCAGAAAGAGATGTAACCTGAATCTTTGTTTAGGTTTTGGTTGGGGAGCGAGAATTAAAAAGCCACGGCAAATGCAGAGAGCAGATTTTTTTTTTTTTTAAGTCAAAAGTTAACAGGCCATTCCCAGTGTTGTTTTTTTCCCCCCTCTTTAATACTAAATCTGGAGTAAGTTGGCTTGCTCTGATAAAGATCTTAACATGTACAGAAGGCGGGTTTTCCTTAAGGAGGTGAGGCTATTCCTCCAGGAGAAGACTCCCCCTGCACACACACCCCCTTCCCTCCCTTTATGTAAGGTTCCACCCTCTGGAAAACAAAACTTTTTTTTCCTTTTCCTGGAGGGACAGACCTCAGTGAAGTTGGGATAAGAATCTTAAGAACAGTCCGCCAGAGTGGTAACGGCCACAGCGGCCTCTTTGGACGAAGACTTGCTTGTAGCATTCTTCCTCTTCTCGGTGTCAGCTTTTCTTAGTGCTTTGGCGCAGGGGAGGGGGGAAGATCGGCAGACCCGGACGGCCGCTGACCCTCTGGAGTTGGTATGCGATAAGCAGCCCTAGCAGTGCCATGTATTGGAAAAGCGATCAGATGTTTGTGTGTAAACTAGAAGAAAAGGACGTGCCGGAGCTGGCAGTTCCCCCTGAGAAGGTGAGCGAGCCGACGCCTGGCCAGACGAGCTGAATTGCACTTTCCTTGAAACGCGAGCTGTTCGGGCTCCTAAACAAGGTTCAGAAATTACCTGTAACGGCCTCATCTTCAGACCTGGCAATTTTTTTTTTTCTTATTACGTAGTAGCGTTAGTCAGTAATCATTGCCTCCCCTCCCCACAAGCTCACTTAACCTGAGGCATGGAGACTGTAATTTGGGAGACGAAGCCTCGAGCCTAAGGCGTTCTCGGGTACATGTGAGTCGTGCTTTTGTTCTATTTGCCGTGTGGTGATCGTGGCGTGGGGAAGAGCGAGTCGGGAGGTCGGGGCGGCTGTCGGGGTGGGACCAGAGGCTCGGCTCCTTGCGTCCAGCCGCTCGCGGGCGCGCCTCTGGCCGCTGGACGACTCGCGGCGCCGCGGGCCCACGGTGAGACAGAGGGAGTCATGGCTCCTGGAAGGCCTCGGGGGATCCCAGGGCGGGCCAGGAGGGCCATTTCACTTAAAATACCAAAAATAAGAACAGGGCAAAACCCAGGGCAAACGAGTCACACCTTTCGTCCAGTAGATGGGGAAAACTGACAAGCGCTCACCTCACTCCGGAGGCAGGACCCGTTGGTGTCTCGCGTTTTAAGTTTGAAAATCATCTGCAGCCTGTTTGAGCGCCTCAGAGGGACCCGCTTTGGGTACCGCTGACTTTGTCGGACGTTGGCGGGGAATACCCAGCGAAAGCCGTACTTTTCTGCTTAAACTCTCTTTGTGTCTGAGAGGATGAGGCCTCCGAGCGGCGGCGCTGGGGCCAGCCTAGGGAGCGCACCCGAGGGTCCCCGCTGAGGGCCGGGCAGGGAGGGGGTCTCCCGGGTTCGGACGGTGTCTCGCCTGGCGCAGCCGGAAGTAGGGAGGTGAAGAGTCAGAAACGCAGGTGTGGGCCGCTCGAGTTCCGCACCCCTGCCCTCAAACTGGAGTTTTTGTAAACGAGGGCAGAAAAAGCCTAGAGAGGCTGCGTTTTCGTTTAAGAACAAAACTACAGCAAAGGCTTGGAAACACTTGAGTAATGCGCGCTGTTGCTTTAAAACATTTTGACCGAGGTTGGGTGAGTTTTAATGGCACAAATTAAATTCAGCTGGATATTTTCCATTATTCGTCCCGCTTTTTGCGCTGGTTAAAAATAATCCTTTAGTAGCTCAAATGTTGACTTACTGAGCTATAAGTGGCAATTTATACCTTAAAGAAACGAGTGTAAATCACTCGCAGCTCTAATTGCTGTAAGTTTACGAAAGAGCTGCTGGCTTGGTTTAATCTGAAGCATTTTCATTCAAATTGTCATCGGAACAAACACCAGGCTTCTTAAATCCCGCTGTAATTAGCTTTCAAGTATCCTATTAAACCTCTTCACCTTTTGGGCTATCCAATTCAAAAAGCTCCCTTTTAAAAATATATGTGTCTTGCTCTTTTAATTGAGGTTATTAAAGAAATCAAGTTTCTTCCCTCACCCCCTCCTCAATCCTCTTTTCTTCTCTCCCACTCGCCCCCCCGCCCCCGCCCCTTGCACCCGCTTTAGCCTGGTGATCCCGGCTCCGTCGTGATTGACGTCTAGAAAGAAAATGCTTTGTGCTGGGATGATTGTTATTAACTTGTTACCCCCGGCAGGGGGGCGGGGAACCGACTTGCTCCGGTGAGCGCTAGGGACCTGCGGCCCCGAGAGCTCCGCAGCGCGCCGGGCGAGCCCTCAGCGCTGCGGTGGCCGCCTTGCCACGCGCTCGGGCTGCGCCGCCGTGGCCGGCGGCTGACAAGGGAGGCTGCGCTCCCGCCCGCTTGCCCGCGGCGCCGGGGCCCTGGAGCCCTGACGGCTGCACGCGCGGCCTGGCGCGCTGGGGGCCTTCATTAGCCCGCTCCGCGTGCCAGAAGCCGAGGCTCAGGGCTGAGCGTGCCGGCTCTGAACTTCTGCTCTCCGTTTTTTCCCCATTTTCCCCTCCTCCCACCCCGCAGTGCCAGGGGCTCATGTCGGAGGAGTGCGGGCGGATTGCAGCCCTGGCGGCCGCGAGGACTCGGAAAGGCGCCGGGGAAGAGGGACTGGTGAGTGGGGAGGGACACGGCAGTTGGCAAGACTGGACGTGTGGAGGCGGCCCAGGACGAAGGGCCGCTGTCCCCGCGCTCCTTCCTGGGCCCAGCTGGCCCCTCGGGGAGCGGGTGGAAGGAGGGCCTGGGGCAGGGCGTGGTGGAAAGCTGAGCCGGCGGGATGGGCTGGGCCGAGCTGTAAGGCTCCCTGGGTCCTTGAGGTCACGGGTCGACAGCCCCAGCGGGTGCGTGGCGGGAGCTTGGACCCGGGGGAGAGAGCGGGAAGCAAGACCTCACGAACTGGGGGTGGCCCGGGGGAAAGGAGGGGAAGGGGGTGGGGGAGTCCCGGTGGTTCCGTGGGTTGAGGAGAGGAGGAGGGGTCTAGAACCGCCTGCGACTGCGCCTCACGGCTTCCTTCAGGTGAGCCCCGAGGGAGCGGGGGACGAGGACTCGTGCTCCTCCTCGGCCCCGCTGTCCCCGTCGTCCTCGCCCCGGTCCATGGCCTCGGGCTCTGTCTGCCCCCCTGGCAAGTGTGTGTGCAACAGCTGCGGCCTGGAGATCGTGGACAAGTACCTTCTCAAGGTAGGGTGGAGCCGCGAGGCCCAAGGGGAGCGGGGTTACCAGGGAACTTTGGGAAAAGAGAAAAGTTTTTTTCCCCCTCTTTTCCTTTCGAGTTCTCGTGCAGGTTGTAGGCTTTCTCAGCAAAACAGCCCAGTCCAGGGCAAATCGAAAGAGTGGGAGAAGAAATCGTAGAATCTCCCACGTTATTGCAAAACAGCTTGTGTATATGACACGTCGTGGTCTAGAAGAGCCGATACCCCGGGGGTGGTTGTACTAGAGTCAGCCACCGACTTGTAGAGAAGCAAAAGTGGGTTAATCCTTTTACTCATTTTGGAACAGGGTCCTGCGTGATTATTTTTACCGAGCCTGGGTAATGGTCCCTCCACCCCCAATAACACCCCTACACCTGCCTGCTTCTAAGAGTTCCTGGTCAGTATATGTTGGCTGATTCCCCTTTGCGGTGTCTCCGTTGGTAAGGACCACTGTAAAGTGCCTTAAAGGGTCTTTCTGGACAGGATTTTTACATAGTTTTATGTTTAGTAACAGTCACTTGAGGCTTTTCCAAAGTAAAAGTTTATAGGACCATGTACATAAAAACCATTTTCAGTACCTCCTCCCTCTTACTAATATTTGAAGGCCACCCAATGCTTATTTAATGTCCTCTCCAGTGCTTGTGAAAAAATGGAAATCCATATAAAGTTAGACCCCCCATCCCCCCACCCCCCAAAAAAAGGAAGGCAGGAGAGAAAGAAGGCAGGAAGGGAAGCAAAAAGAAAGAAGAAAGATAGATGGATGCCTGGGATGAAGTGCTAGTTTGAGAATTGACTGTTAATCTGTTTCACTTCTCTCAAAATACTGTGCGGGAATTTTGGAGTAGAAATTCTGGCAGGCCACAGTTAACCATGTCACTGAGTGCAGGGTCATGGTCCCATGTGTCTTAATCCTAATACCGTGGGTTTTCAACTTCAACAGCTCTTTAAAACAACTATTTAAAATAATGATCTCTCCTACACTGAATTAGTAGCAAACCAGTACACTTTCTATTCCCTCCTCATCAATCTCCCCCCACCCCCTCCCCCCATTTTTTCAGAAGGATTAATTATGGAGAGCATGAGTTCAAAAGGCACGTTATTGGGCTTTTTTAAATTTAAATTTCTACCTCAATGTATAAAGCTGTTTAATCTGTAAAGTGGGAATAACACCTTATAGATACAACCCAGATAAAGCGCCAAAAGAAGTTTTGGTGAAAAATTGAAAAGTAACTAAATTAATTTTAATTGGGGATTGAGTCTTAAAGCTGGCCAATTAACATGGCTCTCTCTTTAAATCTACATTTTTAAGATACCCTGTTTTTAGACCTGAGCTTTTTTGGATATCTCAAAATCATCTTTTGGATCAAAACTAGTTTGTTATTTTCAGTGAGCTCTCTCAATAATTAACATAATCTTTAAGAATGTTTCTAAATGGGTCTATAAAGGCTTTAATACTTCATACCAGAGAGGATTTAGAAAAAAAAGCATTATAAAATGACAACACACGTCTGAAGTAAATATTGTTTCTAGTATTCACTTTTATATGTTAAAAATACATTTGTATATTATATTTACTTACATAAAATACCTAAGTTATCTAAATAACTTACATAAAGCTATTTGTTGTAGGACTGTTGTCCTGCCAGTGAAGTCTTCTATGTACAGTCTTATTCTGTCCATTTTTGTACATATTAGTGTATTAGTATATTAGCTCTAAAGTTTGACATTATATGATTATATAAAAACTGAGTTTTTTTTTTTTTGAGTAATTATTCTAAAAGAGAAGTTTAAATTCAATTTGAGTCACTGGTGAAAAATAATTGTTAGACCTAGTAGAGTATTTGAGGGTACAACTGTTTAATATAGAAAATATAGAAACCATTTAATATAGAAAAACATCATCTCATGAGACAAGTAAAATTGAGTTAAAAAAGTAGGAGAGGAATTAGATGTGTCTTTTACCTCATCTAATATTTCAGTGCCCTGTTTGGATGGTTTTTCTGGCTTGGTCCCATATACATATACAAATTGGATCAATAACAGCCATCAGGAAAGGTCTATATTCTCTAGAATTTTCTCTCTTTACCTTACTTTCCTCCCTGGAAAAGAAATGGAAGATGAACATTCTTTTCTTTTTAAAGTAAACTTTAAAAAAGGGTGACAAACCAGGCATTAGGTTTGGTTTTAGGGAGGTAGAAGATAGCCATGACTCTGCTCTGAAGCCTGAATCTATACTTGCTTGGAGAGAGGAAAAAGAAGAGCCTGGATAAGATCAAAATGTAGAAGTTCCTATGCATTGGAATGCTAAAGGAAGCCTGTATTTTTAAACTTTAATTGTCCCATGTTAGGAAAAAAATAGAAGGAAAATACATATTTATTTCTAGGATAGTATTAACCATTGTTAATATTTTTTATTCTGATTTCCTTTGTTTGTTTCTTCCAAGTTTTCCTATGTAGTAAGCAAAACTTAAAATTTAAAAAATTTCACCAAAATGATACTCTTCATTAATGCTTTGGAAAGAGGCCTATAACTGCAATTAGAAGCAAGTGAAACTTTTTCCTTCAGCTTCAAAGTATCTTTCATATTTTGTATCACAAACATTTTGAAAAAACATTTTTGAACAGTAGTGCTAATCTGAATCATTGGACAGATAGGACTTTTGCTACACTATTTCATAATAAAGGCTATTTCACAATTTACCCTTTTCACAACTTCCTAATTACTATTTTAGACATTAGATCCATTTGTAGGGTGTAACTGGTGTTTTTGCATCATTGCTGTTCTCTTATATGAAATGAAATTATGCTTAATTGGTTAAACATAAACTCAATTCTTGTATCCATTTAACAAGAGCAAACGTTGGGAGCCTGTGTTATAAGCAAGTTCAATCCAATACACATCTTCATTCTTGAAGGCTGAAGTTGTGGTGATTATAGTATTATGGCAACAGTTTAAGGTGAGGGTTGTTATGATTTGTTCCCTGAATTGACAATATTTCATGTTCCTATTTAGAAAATATAAAGTGTTGTGATTTATTAGACACTGTTTTATGCCTTATTACTTGGAATATAAATGGCAAACAGTGCTTGGGTGCCTTTTTAGAACCACTTATAATCAGATCAATTTTTTTCTCCAATAGCCAAATCATTAGTTAGGGTTCCAATAATTTACTCCTTGATTTTATTATTTAATGTTAGAAGGTAGCCATATCAACATTTAAATCTACCTTAGCTATTTCTGTTTGGTAAGGGAA
The DNA here is from genome assembly GCF_054177405.1 of Leptonychotes weddellii. Taxonomy (NCBI): domain Eukaryota; kingdom Metazoa; phylum Chordata; class Mammalia; order Carnivora; family Phocidae; genus Leptonychotes; species Leptonychotes weddellii. The sequence continues at coordinate 57,019,790 of NC_138372.1, forward strand.
ATGGATTGCCTGGCTTCTTTATAAGGGTAAGTATTTTACAAAGCTGCTTTTTCACTTTCTTTCTCTGTCACTTCAACTAGTGTAACATTTATAATTGTTTGGTCAAAAAATAGATTGAGAAGGTATGTGGCTTGACTTCTTTAGCTACCAGGTTTCCTGGTGGGAAGAATTTGGTGAAAGAAAAAATAAAACAAGCCTGTATGTAGGACTTTAAAGTGACCAAAATTTTCCGTATTCATAGAAGTTCGATTTCAAAAAGAAAAAAAAAGCACACACCCTGAATTCTTCAAAGGAATAAACAATTTAACACACAGTGTAAAATATGCTATTGTGATTTTCCTGGTTGAGGTCTGAAAGGGAATATATCTAGACACATATTTGTGTAAATTACACCTTTTAGATAGAAACATTCAGCGCATATGTTAAAATATTAAGGAGCCAGTTTTTAAAATTGCTTAGTGTACAAAACCAATGAACGATACTGTGAGTGCGGTATTAAAATTGCTTCTTTTCCATTACAGGTGAATGACCTGTGCTGGCATGTTCGGTGTCTCTCCTGCAGTGTCTGCAGGACCTCCTTAGGAAGGCATACCAGCTGTTATATTAAAGACAAAGACATTTTCTGCAAACTTGATTATTTCAGGTACACTGTGGAACATTTTTTAGTAGACACTCCAAGATAATACGCAAAGAGAATTTTGTAAACAAGCTTTCTTGTCCAGTTTTATGTATGGAAACCCAGTTTTTCTTATATAATGGATTTCAAAATGAGAATGCTTCACATTTTTGAGGTATAACTTATATCAAAACAAATACAATAAGCATGTTTATGTGTTCTAGGAATTCAGTATACAAAAACTAATTTAAAATAATTATTTCCTCTTTGGGAATGAAAGGTTTAGATATTAAAAACAGGGAAACTTCTCGCTGTGCATAGGTCAAGTATAAAATATAAGATGACTTATTGTGACAAAGTCCGTTATTTGCAGGGGATGCTAAGATGAAATGAAATAATTATGGTGGGAAAAATCAAGGTTTTGTTAAGTGTTTACCAGTTTACTATAGAATGATCCCTAGTTATACCTACAAAATGTCAGCAGTTTGGAGAATGTGTTAAACGATATAATTTAGAGGATTCCAGTATCAGAAATACACCAAGTCTGATTATTCTATCCAAAAAGCCTGTTTCTTTTTTGTCTGTTCTTTGATCTTTGTTTTGTGAGATTGTATTGGCCCAAGATATTAAATGTAACATCTTTTCTGCGATCTCTTTATAAATTGTTTAAATGCACTGTTTCTTCTAGGATATAATTCTTAATAGATAGCTGTCTAGAAATTGAAATTATTCCTAAGCATGACTTTTAAAATTACCATATTTTTTTCTTTATTTGAATTTCCAAATGAAGAAAAATGTTCACCATGAAATTGGGAAATTACTACTATATAATGAAGTTTATAATACTAATTATGTTGTTTATACTCAGTTTCAAAAACTGGTTTCAGAGAGTTTAGTGATTGATTTGAATAAAATTGCTAATTAAAAGCATTTCATAAAACCCAGACCCTTTATTTTATAAAGTCACAGAATTTTGTAATTACCAAAAACATATATTTCTCATCAGGTTTACTCTCCATTTCTTCAAAAATGATAGCAATTTGCCTCCTTTTTGATTTAAGATATGCAAATATTAATTTTTTTATGATAATTTAAAGCTTTTTGAAAGATTTAGTTTCAGCAAGTTATTGAAAGTCTAGTTCTTCAGGATTTTTTTATACTTCATATTATATTCTGAAATTTAGTTTTAGGATTCACTTTTTCAGATTAACTTAAACAAAACTGGCAATACCTCTAAAGATATGCTAATGAATAGAAACAGACACATATCTGGTTTGATGTAGATATGCAAGGCCATGACTGTGATTATGATAGGACACATAGCAAAGAATGTCCAGTTACTCAGAGCAGGAGAAAAAAAAAAATTTACATCTGGCATTTTGTTACATTTAACCTGCATTTAATGTCCAGGTTGGTCTCTGAAAGTTTTAGATAATGTATCTCCCCCTCCTGTGACTAGCAATGCAATAGCTTATTCACCAATGGAAACATATCTGAGTTTTCATTCCTCACTCTCAGGGTGAACAGTTTCTGTTCTACCCATTCTTTGATAATATCAATTTTAAATGTTTAAATATTTTAACTTAAAAAATGATATTTAAAACATTTTTTAATTATCTCAATTTGGTTTTAAGAAGTCATTATATTTTTACTGTGCTTTTGCACTTTCAGGTTTCAATCTGGAGTATATGTATGTTTGTATCTTGAATCTCTAGGAATTTATAAATGTGTTGATATTTGTTACAAAAGGGATATTGAAACTCATATTGCATTTATTTTAAAAGAAAAAATCCAGTCTTCCTTTAAAGTAACAATGAGAAGTTTTTGTTTTATAAACTGATTTGAACTATGGCCCTATCTTAAGTCTTGATTGCTTACCATATTGACTTTCAGAAAAATAATTGATGCCTGTTTCATTTTCAAAAGATGTAAATACTTAGGTTAATGCAATGAGTAATATAATGTATTAGTTTACTCAGGCTGATGAGTATCTCACCAAATATTAAAATCTTCACCTCCTGCTCTTCTGTTTATATAGAAGGTATGGAACTCGCTGCTCTCGTTGTGGGAGGCATATCCATTCTACTGACTGGGTCCGGAGGGCCAAGGGGAATGTCTATCACTTGGCATGCTTTGCCTGCTTTTCTTGCAAAAGGCAACTTTCCACGGGAGAGGAGTTTGCTTTGGTGGAAGAGAAAGTCCTCTGCAGAGTGCATTATGACTGTATGCTGGATAATTTAAAAAGAGAAGTGGAAAATGGTAAATATATACTTAAAATACTTTGGAGTCTTTTGGGACAGTGAATACAGGGAATAAAAATGATTTTTCCTTAGGTCATTTTAATGCATTATTTTGTGCAGTGTAGTTGTGGTAAAACTCATTAAGCATTCTACTGTTAGTGATGATCTCCATGTGTTTATATGCAGGAAAAGCCATGGCATGTGTATTAGCCTTGTACCATATTCTCAGGCAGCAGCCTTGAATTTAAGGCTGTGTTTTGCTTTTTGTAACCAGTTGTTTTCCTGTATTTGCCTTCTTAGGATGAACCTTAGATGTATGCTCTTCTAACTTTTTGCACTTTTGAGTAAATATACAAGCCTATATATTGTTTCCACAGAATATTTCTAGTGTGTTTTAAAACTTAACTGACAGATTTGGGCAATCTACAATTTCACACGAAGCCAAGAGATACAAGAAACATATTATTACTTGATCAGCGGACCCATTTGAGTTACCAACATGTATGCTGTTGTTTTTTAAATTCAGGCAATGGGATTAGTGTTGAAGGTGCCCTCCTCACAGAGCAAGATGTTAATCATCCAAAACCAGCAAAAAGAGCTCGGACCAGCTTTACAGCAGATCAGCTCCAGGTAGACATGACAATGAATTTATGATTTTTGAAGTCCCTCCTGACCAAAACAAACAACACAAACAAAAAAATCCCCCAACTCCCCTGCCCCCTCCCCCAAACACCCAAAACAATTTCATGCTGCCTAAGAACATTTTCATATTTTCAAAAAAGTTAGCCTGTGCGTTTAATGAATACTAACTTGGTGATTGTATGAAAATATACTTATAGCCCTAAAATGTTTGTCAGTATTTCCAGAGTCATGACCTGGTATGAACTAGTCATTCAAGCTTTATTTCCCTGGGATTTATTGGTATTAACGTCAAAGTGCAAACAAAATATTGATCAGTCCTGACTTTCTGATAAAATCAGTTTAACCAAGGCATTTATTTACATTACTACCTATAATGGGGATAGAAGACAAAATATTTTAAGACTATTAACAGAAAGAGACATACAGTATGTGGGCCTATGGGACACTAATGTGTTCACCTTTTTAACAAATTATAATGAGCCTCTTAATGGCTAAGTTTGTATAATTTTCTGTATAGGAAAGAATTGAATATGCCTTACCATAAACAACAGGAATCTAGTTATTGACTCCACAACCAAGTAAACCTTTTCGTGTTTTTAAAAGGGATAGAGGGAGCTAATTCTATAGTTTGATGCTGAAGGTTGATTATGTCCCCTGAAAGAGGAGGTATTATTTCAGTTTAGTTGCCCTAAATATAATTGTTATAAGTTCAACTCATGTCAGTTGTCAAAAAAATAATTAATTACTCATTGCTTTATCTTTAAGTCTACACATATAATGATTCTTTTTGACATTTTTTCAGATAAAGAAATCACGTTTTCTAAAAGATTAATGTGGATGAGGTATTTGTTTTATGGTAAGGTAAAGTAACATTTATTGAGCGCCTACCATGTACTACTGGGTGCTTTACACATAGGATGTATCTTAGCTCAAACTTTAAAGGACATTATACAACGTTAGCAATTGAGTAAAAGTAATATTCTGAAAATCACATATGGTATCAAAGACTTGCCAGTGTTTAAGATAAATACAGTAAAAGGGTTTTAAGAGAGAATTTTTATTTGGGAGAATGATTAAGAAAGAAACCTTAATGTGATACAAATATTTCAAGGGAACTTAGATCACATAAAGCCTAAATTAGAAGATATGAATAGCTGTGGGAGACCTGGCAGCAAAATACTAGTAGCTAAAAGATGTCTGAGTTAAAATAGAATTTCTAATATAAATATATTGTTTTTAAAATGGGCTGTTTCCATGAAGGGCTGGCTATAGTTTTAATAATTATAAGGCTGACAGTAAAAGTTTATGTGAAATTAAAGTTATTAAAATTATAATAGTGAAAACTTGAAACAACTTCAGGTAGATATACAATTTCATATAGGAAAATAATTACAGGTACTAATTAAATAAAGAGGGAATAATATTTGTGAAAGTTATGCTATGCTAGGCATTTATCTACATTCTCTCCTTTAATTCTTAACAATAATTCCTTGATGTAGGTAGCCTCATCCAAGAGGTGCAGGAACTCCCCTCAAGGCAGACTACCAAGGGAATAGCAGAGAAGAGATTTGGAAACTTCCCCAATCCTCTGGTGTTTTCATTTTGCTTGGCCACCAGATCCTGAGTGAAATAAAAGCTCCACTTAATGGCAGCAGCAGCTAAAACAAGAGTGAGATTCCAAATCTTGCATAAGTTTTTAAAGATTTATATTGGAACCACAGGTTTTAAAAAATGAAAATAGAAAAAAATGAAAATAGAAGTGATATGCCTTCAAAGCATATACTCATTTTTTTCAGTATTTATTAGTATCTGTCTTAAGCCAGGGATGGCTGAAACAAATGAGACACAATCTTTGCCCTCAAGTGTTTCTTTATACCTGAGGAATCTGGAAAACATAGCTGTAAATTTTTTAAAAACTTAAATCATTATATTTTGCTAGAACCTCTAATAAATCAGACAATGTACCCTCATTGTCAAATTGTCCTTTCAGGAAACTGGTATATTCAAATAGTACTTGAATTCAGCAGAATAACAAAATGTTACAGGTGATCAATAAGTCAAGACTGTTCATGAACTACTGCTTTGGACAGAGGAGAGTTAACATGGGAAGAATAAACAAGATAATTTCCCAAAATTATTTAGAAATTTACGGGAAGAAAAAGTTGTTTAAGGTTCACAACAGAATAACATTTTGTGTTGGCAAGAATATTTTAAATATGGTCCCATTTGTAGAAATGGTATTTAAGAAGTTCCTGCCAATGTTGTGGTTTGCATATTGTAGTTGGAAGCTCTTGCTCAATGATTATGAATATAAAACATGCCAAGGTTAGCACCTATTTTAATCCACTTTCAGATTGACTTGGTCAGCTGCTACTATGCAGATACCTGTCATTTCTGGGATTTCCTGGCCTTAAAATGATGAGTGTCTACAAAGGCTCACTCCTTGACCATGTTAAAAAGACCTCAGAAAAGAAGTGGGGTGGGTTTCAACATCATTAGTGACTGAAGAACAATGAAATTAAGTAGAAATTAAAAGGCTTTTTGTGTGTGTGTGAGAGATTAAACATTGATTAGCACATCTTACTTTCCCTTTAGCATATACTGATTCTAAACCATCAGTGTTCATTTAAGCTTTGCTTTATTCTTTGATGAGAAATTGCTTTATTAAGTATAACTTGGTTTCATTATTAAACTTGTGAATTTGAAATGCATTTGTGAAAAAGCATGCTGTTTTTTTGTTTTATAAATTATCAATAATGGCCTAACAAGCAAATTCTTAAATATCTGTTTAGCTTTTCCTCTTGAAAAATTAAAAAAACAAAGACCATTAATTTGCTCATTCTTTTTTCTCTTTGGGATAATACATGCTCAACTACATATGAACACAACTATTTGTACATGACAATATTGAAGTAACACATTTGGAATAAGAAAGGAAGAATGAGGTGAACTGAGTGAAATTATAAACTTTTAGGTCAGTTTTGCCCATTTTTAAAAGGTAAAATACATGCTGTTTACAGTGAGTGTGTGAACAAATATGGTTGGACAGGAAGCCAGGAATACCTTATTCTAGAAGTCACTAATCAGAACTGAAAAAATTATATAATTTGTAAACTTTGTAAGGTTTCCTGGAACAACATTGGTCTTTTTCTCCACACTATCTTCAACTTTTCCTCATGTTGTCAGGGTTCATTGTGTTACAAACCCTTAAGCACATATTATGTGGTGGGAAAGGGTATTAGTTCCTGGGGATATGAAGAATAAGACATTCCCTTTGCCCTCAAGAAGCTTACTTTGCTATGGAGAGCTAGACTTGCCAGTGAATTATTTAGCTGCCTTGTGATGTGTGCAGTGGCAGAAGTCTGTATTAGATGAGAAACACAGTGGAGAATGCAATTAATTTTGCCTATGGAAAATGGTGTTGAGGCCCGTGATGGCTAAGGTCTTTAGGGAGATTGGTTATCCCCATCCCACACCCATAGACATGTACAATTATGTTGGATGACAGACTCCCTCTCCCATTTTTCATAATCCTTTATATTTTATACTACTTCCCTCAGTTGATTGACTTTTAAGTAATAAAATTCAAATATCCCTCTTGATTCCCATGATTTCCTCTTCAGAAAGAATACAAAGCCCTTGGCTTATGCTTTATTCTGGTACTCCCTCCCGCTTTATGCTTCTCCCCTTACCTTGTATTGTAGTTATTGGCATGTCCATATCTTTGTCTCAAAAAGTTGAGACCAGGGACAGTTTTTTCATGTGTCACTGTCTCATGACACTTAGCACAGTGATTCTAATCCAAAGGTTCATATCAAATCACCTGAGAGCTTTTTCAATGTACAGATGTTTAGATCCCAGGAAATTCCTATTCACTGGGCTGATTGATATCTTTTTTTTTTTTTTTAAGATCCCTGATACTGTTTTGCATGGAGCAAGTGCTCAAAACAATTAATGTTGGAGTATGGAATCCATCTGTTGCACTGTATACAATTGCTGATGGATAAAAATTGTAGTATGAGCCTATTTAACTTAGTAGAGGTTGGAGATAAATTTGATAGGATTTTTGTATTTTTAAAAGTTTTCTAATGCAAGAAATTTTTAACAAAGTGGAAGAAATAGTAAATAGACATACCATTTATTCATTTCATTTGTAGAAGAATGGAAGAAGAACAAAGGTGAGCTCATTTTTAGCAGCATAGTTGAGAGACAGGTTTTATGTTGAAATAAATTTTTTTTTGAAAGATCTCAGTGTAGCGACTTGTTTGTAAATTTACAGCATATGCTTTCTTTTCATTTATATGCATTCACCCATATTGATTTTCTAGTAATAAAATACAAGTATCTTATTTTCTTGTGCATGTCTTATCTCTCCTGTCATCAAAATGCAGAAGATTGAGTTTCTTATATTTAGCTATTTACTACCTTTATTTTTTATTTTTTTAAAAAAAAACAGGTTATGCAAGCACAGTTTGCTCAGGACAACAACCCAGATGCACAGACCCTCCAGAAACTGGCAGAAAGGACAGGCTTGAGCAGACGTGTGATACAGGTGATTATTTTAAAGGTTAATCAAGAGATACTAAAAGGTCTACTCTAGGTCTTTATGAATGTGCTGTGTGTGTGTGTGAGAAATATCAAAGCATTAGCTTCCCATTTTAGGTTTACACTCTGTATCAGTTTTTTTTAAACCTGATAATTAGTCTGCTTGGGCTGGGCTATCAATTGTTAAACAACTCTGTGTACAAGTTACTTCATTCAGTGTTCGCAGCAACCCGAATAAGATCCTCAACCTAAAAAAGAGAACTGTGGTTCCAAGCTAGATCTGGTTCCAAAGCCAGTAATTTTTTTCCACTTTTCTGTGATTGTGTGTGTGTGTGTGTGTGTGTGTGTGAGTGAAGGGGGACTTGATGACCTTTGTTAAAGATCCAGGTAGAGGGAGTGGTGTGAACAAAGCTAGGGAAGGATGAATTAGAGCAAATTCATTGAAATGTTAATTTTATATCTGCAAATTGTGAGAGATGAAATTGTTGGAGCTGAACTTATAGGGGCGTGATTATAGAATTCTGTCCTGAGCAGGAGAAAGCCATGGTAGCTGGTGAGCAAATGGCAAGAATTAGGGTTGGAAGAATTAAATTAGAGATATACAGATTAGTTGGGATGCCCAGCAAAGTAGTGATTTTTTTAAGAGACTTAAATGGGGTAGTGACCTCAAATTCATTGAGAAACATTTTATTGTGTGTGTGCTGGTGGCAAAGAGGCAAGAAAAGGACCTGGACACTATAATGGGGAAGGAGAGAGAAGTGAAGGATGACTCTTAAATTTGAAATCAGAGTATCCATAGGAATAGTGCTATTGACAGGAATATTCAAGTCAAAGAAAGATGATTTGTAATTGGGAAGGAGATGAATTTCCTTTTAGCTCTGCCAATCATACAGTGATGGTGGCAGTTGGGCATATAAACAGGTATTTTAAAAGATGAACAGGACTCAAACAAAAAGATCCAATGCCATGAAATTGGGTAAGATCCTTTAGAACGAGATCATAAACAGTAAAAAGAGAAGAATGAACTTTAGGGAGAGGGGAGGGTAAGTGGTGCTATTTGAAAGGGACATAGTAACAGTCAGGATCAAGGAATGAGTCTGGTAGAAAAGCATCATGGAACCCAAAGGAATGTGTACAGGTGGAGCTGGCCAACTGTGTCAAGATCTTATAGAGAAATCAGGGAAATAGAAAATAATTTTAAATAACATTCAAGGTTCAAAAAAGTTTACGGAATTAATGCAAGTAACCATAACCAGCAAGATGAAATTTAGTTGGGGGTTGGGGGGGGAGGAGGTAAAATCCAACTTTGTATATATGTTTTCTTTCTTTTTTTTTTTTTTTTTTAAAGATTTTATTTATTTATTTGACAGAGAGACACAGCGAGAGAGGGAACACAAGCAGGGGGAGTGGGAGAGGGAGAAGCAGGCTTCCCGTGGAGCAGGGAGCCCGATGCGGGGCTCGATCCCAGAACCCTGGGACCATGACCTGAGCCGAAGGCAGACGCTTAACGACTGAGCCACCCAGGCGCCCCTATATGTTTTATTTCTTAAATTGGGTGGCTGATACTTCTTAAATAGGGTGCTCATTCTTCAATTTATTATTATTAAGCCTGAGGCATTTCATAATTAAATCATCTATACAAAGAAGCTGATGGGGAAAAACCTGATGGTACTGCAGCTTCTCTAAAGACTTAGATTCCCAGTAGATTTGTCTGACTGCAGTTTAATGAGGTTCTCTGAGGAGTTGAGTCATACGACCTCAGTGCTTTTCAAATGTCCAGGGTATTGTGTTTATTTCAGAGTGTCAAATTTTATTTATTTATTTTTTTAAAGATTTTATTTATTTGACAGAGACACAGTGAGAGAGGGAACACAAGCAGGGGGAGTGGGAGAGGGAGAAGCAGGCTTCCCACCGAGCAGGGAGCCTGATGTGGAGCTCGATCCCAGGACTCTGGGATCACGACCCGAGCCGAAGGCAGACGCTTAACGACTGAGCCACCCAGGCACCCCTGGAGTGCCAAATTTTAAAAAGGGGTCTAACAAGAAACCAATCTGAACAGACTGCTTCCTTTAGAGTCAGGCTAATAAGGTCATGAAAGAACTAGAAATCATGGGCTAATATTAACAGCAATAGGAATATTTGTCTGGAGATGAGATAGTAAGAGAAGGAATAGTATAAACAGAGTAAGTATCTTTAAATATATATGGAAGGCTGTCCTGCAGATAGCAGAATCAGGTCTTTGGGAATGAAGGAAAAGGCAGATTTCACTCATGATGAAGAACTTTCTCAGCATGAAAGTCTACAAAAATGACATGGGCTGCCATTGGAGGTAGTGAGTTTCGGGAGCCTGGAAATGGAGCTTCCTTTGTCGAGGTGGTACAGACTCAATGGGTTGAGGGTTCCTTCTAATCTAAGAGTCTGTACGTTCAATGACAATGACTGCTCCAGCTAAGTCAATTCATGACTATTATAAGTACTAGAACTTGGAGAATATATTGTTGGATGGTGGTTTTTAATATGTGAAGATTGAATTTAAATATTTTTGAGAGGATAGCAAAGGAAGGAGTACTAGCGTGCAAATATATATATTATTTGTCTATATATACATTTACTTTATTTCCAAATTTTCATTATCCTAAAAGTGCTGTAATGAATAACACTGTATGTACACCTTGCTCACTTGTTCCTTAGTTTCCATATGATAAATTTCTAGAAGTGGGGTTGTTGAGTCAAAAGATAAAACATTTTTAGGGCCTTTAACTGATTAACTGATAGTACAAAAATCACCTTCCAGAAAGTTCATACCAGTTTATTCTGCCAGGAGCTACATATGCAAGTTCCCTTTTACCAACCCATGCAAATTCTGAATACTGTCATTCTTTTACATCCCTTCCAATTTTGGTAGAAAATCGTTTTTATTTATATTTCTTTGATTATCAATGACCTTTAACATGTTTGCTTATTTTGTAATTTTAGAAATTGTATGTTTTTAGTCCACTTTTCTATTGGGTGGTGCCTTTTCTCTCCATCTTACTGATTTTTATTCTTTTTATCATGTTAAACTTCCATAGTTCATCAGTTTCTTTTCATTTATTTTCTCCATATAGAACTTATATATGTATATTTTAAATACTTTATTTTAAAGAGAGATTGAGCATGATTGGAGGGAGGGGCAGAAAGGAAGGGAGAGGGAAGGGGAAAGAATCTCAAGCAGACTTCTCCCTGAGCGTGGGGTTCCACGTGGAGGTTGATCTAACGACCCTGAGATCATGACCTGAGCCGAAACCAAGATTCAAACGCTTAAGTGACTGAAGCACCCAGGTGCCCCAGAACTTTTATATTTTTATGTATTCCAATCTCTCAATATCTTCTTCTTCTAGCTTTGGCCCTTTTTATGCTTCTTCAGCTAGAGAGTTTATCAGTATTGACTGTTGTTTCCCTTAAATGTTTATGGTTCCAATTATTTACATCTAATTTTTAATTTATCTGGAATTAACTTTTGGGGAGGATATGCAGGAACACTTGTGGGCAGAGGGCTAGCTGTGGAATTAACTTTTGGTTATTAGTGAGATAGGGATTTTACCATTTTTTTCCTCACAAATGATTAGCCAAGTTTCTCTAAATCAGTATTATGCCATGCTTTCCCAATAATTTAAAATTCCATCTTTTTTATACATAAAAATCTGATATTTGGCTCTTTGGGCTTTCTCAGAGATCCATCTTATGGATTAGTCTTTTCTTTTTCAGAATGTCTACATAGCCTGATCTTAGCTTATATAGTTTACAGTTTAGAACTCAAAAAATTTTAAAGTGTGTTGCTCAGAGAAAATTTTAACTCTTCTTGGAGGTTTGCAAAACAAGAAATTTTAAGTCAGTGAGGAGGGTCAAAATGACTTGTATTTGAATTCTGAAGTTGGGTGGCCCTCATGCCAGAAGTTATTTTCTGATGGTCTGGAATTGTCAACTATATTTTTCTGTGCAAGTTACATGACATTTGTGTTTATAAACCTCTCTCTACTTGACTACCTGTTGATGATCTTTCCGAGGAGCTATTTGAATCAGCATTAAGGTAGTTTTTCTGCTGATATGTCATGCCTTTTTCATAATATTTCCAAAGTCTGGATTTTTTTTTTTTTTAAAAAAAACAACTGAGTAGGTTCCATCCAGTATATAATTTATTGGAGATGTAAGATACTTTGGAGAAACTTTGGGAACCATAGTGCCATGTCAGTTAGGTTATACGTAGCCCACTGGGATGCATGTCTTCTGGGTACTGTTAGGGAAAGCGCTGGTGGCTGTAGTTCTCTTTTACAAGTTCAAGAACATGTGAGGATGTCTTCTTGAGTGGGTGAGTGACAGTAGTGACACCTATTATTAAGGAGCCTGTGGAGAGAACTGTGACTGAAGACTTTGGGTTCAGTCCCTGTGTAAGTGTCTAAGAGCCTAATACTCCTGAAATGGAGGAGAAGGCTATGACTCCCCACTCCTTTTCCTTGGTATAGGCCTATGTCTTGTTCCTGAAACCCCTAGAGTTTGTACTTCGCCAGCTCTCTAATTTTGAGTCCCAAGGGCAGGATGTGTCTTTGAAGTCAGGTCAGCTTTTTTGTATAAATCTTTTTGCAGATTCCTTCTGTTCTACATTATTCAGCCCGGATTCTCTTGTGCCATCAAATAACTTCCTACCAGCCTTGGGCGGGGGCTTATGCCCCTGATCTCTCCCTGGCCTTCTCCCCTGACACTAAAATGTTATCTTTATTTCCTTAAACTTTTTATTCCTTCACTTCTCTTTCTCCTCATGACAGACTTATTTGGAGTGATGGCAAATAAGTGCTATGATATTTTAATAGAGCAACACTCTATAGTCAAGTTTTATCTAACAGCAGAGAGTTAAAACACAGGCAGATTAATTACTGGGAGCATTCTGGGCAGCCTAGCCTCACTCATCCTGACCTGGATGCAAAACTATGCTTGCCTTGAATTTGTTTCCTTTATTTCTGTGATAGAGTAGACAACAGGGTGGTTATCTCTTTACATTTTGTGAACTGTTTCACCAGTGGATGTGTTTATATTTTATTCTTCTTAAGTATTACTCATTTTTTCTTATTATAAGCCTGACCTTAACATGCTTCTTAGGGAATAGTCTATGTATTCACTAAGAGAAATTGAACTCGGCAGGTTAAAATGTGATTGGAATAACTGAATCAAGAGGTTTGTAGAAAGCTTTAAGTTCTCAGTAGGGATTTAGTCATTTGGAAAAGGATTTGAAATAAGTCCAGCAGGTGTCTAAGAATACATTTAGTTGGGTTTTTTTATTGTCGTTGTTGTTAAGTTCTGATTTAAAGGGCTTTTTTTCTGTTTTTCTTTTTGTCCCAAATGCCGGTAGTTAAAGCCAAGGAAACTTTTCTGAAATTCTTGAACTTCTTCCCTCCCTTTTATTTTGGAAGATGCTAGGATAGTATAGAATTGGCTTTTAAGTAAATCACCAGATAGTTACGATATGAACAAAGAAAATGACCATTGTTATTTATACAAATGTTTCTCTTCTGTCTACAGAACTGTTTAAAAAGCTTGTTTAGATTTATACCGTGCTCATATCATAAAGAAATTGAGGATTCATTTCTTTGTAAACTGAGTTGATAAGGTACTCAGAGTTGACATGTGACATACCTACATTGCTTTTCTCCTCCCTCAGGTGTGGTTTCAGAATTGTCGAGCACGCCATAAGAAACACGTCAGTCCTAATCACTCCTCCTCTGCCCCAGTCACAGCAGTCCCGCCCTCCAGGCTGTCTCCACCCATGTTAGAAGAAATGGCTTATTCTGCCTATGTGCCCCAAGATGGGACGATGCTAACTGCGCTGCATAGTTACATGGATGGTAGGTATCCCAACCTTTAACAGCTGTTGACCAAGCACAATAACTGATAACTGCTAATATTAGCTGATTGATAGGATTCATATTTTGAAATATTACCTCAGTCGTAGCTGAAAAATTATGTGTGGGGGGTTGCAGTAGGGAGCAGAAATGTCCAAACATTCTTATTTCTGTGACTACATTTTAAGGGACAAGTTTAACACCCACTTCACAGCTAAAATACAAATATTGATAATGACTGTTAGTGCTTGATTTTTTACTTAGGAAAAAAACGTTTTTTGTTGTTTTGTTTTGTTTTCACCTGATATTTAAATAATTTATTTTCCTATGGTCAGAGAAAGTATTCACACTCAGAGTTTTATTTATTTAAAATCAATTAATTAACATACAGTGTATTATTAGTTTCAGAGGTAGAGTTCAGTGATTCATCAGTTGCATATAATACCCATTACATCATGTGTCCTCCTTAATGTCCATCACCCAGTTACCCCATCCCTCCACCCACCTCCCCTCTAGCAACCCTCAGTTTGTTTCCTACAATTAAGAATCTCTTATGGTTTGTCTCCCTCTCTGATTTCGTCTTCTTTTATTTTTTCCTCTCTTCCCCTGTGATCCTGTTTTGTTTCTTAAATTCCACATGAGTGAGATCATATGATAATTGTCTTTCTCTGATTGACTTATTTCGCTTAGCATAATACCCTCTAGTTCCATCCACCTCGTTGCAAATGGCACACTCAGAATTTTAGATCGGAGTTAGTATACTGAGTTTTGTTAAACTTTATTGAAGCAAAACATGCATATAGAAAAGTGCACACATAACAAGTATCCAGCTTGATGAATTATTAAAGTGAGAATATCCATGTAAATACCAGATGAAGTAGAACATAATTAACACCCCAGAAACCTCTTATGTCCCCTTCCAATTATTATCCTCTTCCTCCAGAGTAACGTTGCCTTGACTTCTAAAATCATGTTTTTGTTTTGCCTGTTTTTGAGCTTTATATAAACTGAACCGTATGGAATGTATTCTTGTGTATCTCACTTCTTTCAAGTACATTGTTTGTGAGATTCACTTGTATTTATTGCAAGAATCAGTGATTTGTTTTATTGTTATATGGAATTCCACTGTGGGAATATACCACAATTTAACCATTTTATGGTTGATAAACATTTGTGTTTGAGCATGTTTAGGCTTTTATGAATATGCTGCTATGGACTTTATTTTACATGCCTTTTGATGTACATTAATTCATACTTCTGTTTGGTATGTACCTGGGAGTGGAACTTAGGGTCATAGGCTACCCATACACTCAACTTCAGCTGATTCTGTCAGTTTCCCATAGTGGTTGAACCAGTTAACACTTGGCCCAGCACTATGTGAGAGTTCAAGGTGCTCCACATCCTTGCCAACACTTGGTATGGTGTGATTTCTTTTAACCAGTTTGATGGTTGGGTAGTGCTCATTATTTTAATTTGCTTTTCCCTCATGACTGATGAGATTGAGCATGTTTTCCCCGGGCATTTGTATATCCTTTTTTTTGTGAAGAGCCTATTCATGTCTTTTGTCTGTTGGTCTATTGGCTTGTCCATTTTGTTTTTTCCTTGATTTATCTTAATTCTTACTGTATTTTGCATATAAAAAGTTTTTTGATGATATCTCCTCCTATTCATTGGCTTGCCTTTTTCTACTCTCTTAAGGGTATGTTTTGTTGAGCACAAGTTCCTAATTTTAATGTAGTTCATTTCATCAGTTTTTTTCCTTCATGGACAGTGCTTTCTTTGTGACCTATTCAAGAAATTATTTCTCCTCAAAAATAGTGAACATATTCCTCTTATGTTATCTTCTTGAAACTTATCTGACCTTTGACATTTAGATTTACAGTCCGTCTGGAATTGGATTTTGTATGTAGTATGAGATAGGAAGCAAAACTCTTTTGTTATATTGATAAAAATACCAATTTCCCAGCTGTTTTGTAGTGACACATTTCTCATAAATCAACTGTTTATGTAATGTAGGTGTTAATTTCTGTACACTCTATTTTATTGGACTACTTATTTTCATATTTATACCTAATTGTTTTAATTATTCAAGTTCTACAATTCTTGATATCCAGTAGAAAAAGTCTTCCTACTTTGTTTTTATTTAAGTTTGTATTGCCTATTCTTGACCCTTGCATTTCCATAAATTTTACCAGCTTGTCAATTTCCACCAAAAAATAAATTGAAATTTTGATATAGTCTGTTAGATCACTTTGTAAGAAACTGCCATCTTAATAATATCACCTTCCATCCTATGAACTTTGTCTTTCTATTTATTTAGAGCATCTTTAAGTACTTTTTTATATTCTAGAGTTTTTGGCTCAGTAATCTTGCACATCTAAGGTTCATTCATAAGTGTTTGTTTTAATGCAGTTGTTAATGGTATTTCCTGTGTATGTGGAACTTTAGGTTGGCAGCTATTTTTTTTCCGGCACTTTGAAGGTAAGGTAACACTGGCTTCTGGCTTTCACTGTTTCTATTGTTTAGGATATGGATAGTTAATCTGATGCTACTTATTGTTGAAATCAGCTATTGGTCTTATTCTTGCTCTATTGAAAGTAAATGTTGTTTTATCCCAGCTTTTCTCTTTGTGTTTGGTTTTCAGTTTTATTATAATGATACGCTTCTTGAGTATGTAGTTTGATGTATTTCATTATGGAAAAGTCTCAGTTTTTGTCTCTTCAAATATTGTTTCTGCCCCTTATGAAAAAATTCCATATTTCCCGGCCTTTTGACCTTCCATGCTTTAGTCCAGGTATTTTCTTCTGACCTATCTCCAGGTCACTAAGTACCTAATATGGTTGTAAAACTTACCCACTGAGTTCTTAATTTCAGTTATTGTATCTTCAGTTTTAGAATTTCCATTTCATTCTTTTATATAGTTTTCACTTTTATGCTGAAATCTTCTATTTTTGCCACTTTATTTCTTAATAAAATTGTTATTGTAATACTAAAGTTTATGTCTAATAACTCCAATATTTGGATCTCTTTGTTTTCAGTCATGTCTTCTTATTTCCCTTTTTATTTTTTATTGCACCTCTGATGTTGGGTTGGGTATGAAAAACTCGAAATAATTTGAAGCTCTGAATGGTCTCCACCAGAGAGGATTTGGTTTTGCCTCTGGCAGGAAGTTAGGCTGGGGTAAGATCAACTTAATCCAATCAGCATCAGTCCTCAGGAAGGCTGGTGTATTTCTGGGTCACTACTTGGACTTAGCCTTTTGGGATTCCAGACAACGCTTCTGTTTTGTTGTGTTTGTTTCTGTTGTTTTAAACCAGACCTTCTCTTCGGTGGTCCCTGATCTTTCGTGTTTGTTCTGCATCTCCCAGACAAAGTCTGACTCCTACAAGTCTGCTCAAATTCTCAGCCTCTCACGCATCCCTTTTCTTTTAAAATTGTCACTAATTTTGGGGGGTAGGTGGTGGAAAGTAGCCTCATTTTATTTCCCTTCTCTTCTGGGACTTGCTTTGCAGCTTCTCATTATCTTGGTATCTTTCAGATGCCTTCCAAGAGATTTTCAAAAATTTGGGCCAGCTTTCCTAGTTGCGCTCAGAGGGAGGTTTGGTTTGAAGCATCACAGACCTTGCTGAGAATGGAAACTTCATTTAAAGTTTTGGTTAAATAAAAAACCAGAGCCCTGTACCATTGTTGCGATTATACTAGCATTAAAACTGTGTACGTTCACATGAATGACTACAGTGTTGCCTGAGTCAAACGTGCTTTGATGCATGTTTAGGGAAGAGGTGGTTAAGCATTCATAAAGGAGAATTTGGGGGGGGGTCATCCTATAGACAGCTTTATATGGAAGCTAGCAGCATCTCTGCAGACAAAGCTTTTGTGTGTTCTAGCTGTAGGGTAAAGTGCAGTGAATGGGGTATGGATGGAGGACATTAAAGTGTCAAAAGCTTGTGGCCCCAAAAAAGGTTTTGGGGGTAAACTATTCCTGGATTCTCATTTAATACTGTACTCACTATGCTGAATAAGTTAATGCTTCTGCTGAGGTTAGTGGAATGAGTGTAGCTTGGTGCCCTCAGCTATAATGAGTAATGAAAACGCATTGCCTTGGATTGTTTTTGTTTGTTTTTAAATCAGTTTTATTCAGCCTACAAAACTGATCCACAAATTTCTTTCTATTTTATAGCTCATTCACCAACAACTCTTGGACTCCAGCCCTTGTTACCCCATTCAATGACACAACTGCCAATAAGTCATACCTAATTCCTTTTTTCAGGGATAGAAATGATTAAGGATATAATCTTGTCATTTATTATGTATAAAATACCATTGAAAAGATATTAATGTTAATTTTTTATTTAACACTCAAAGCATTTTCAACATCACTTTGCTTAACCAGGTATGTATCTATAGTTGGCCTGCAAGACACTTTTATTGATTCTTCATTTTTTGTAAAATTTATGTTTACAAGAAGAAAACAGATCAAAACTTTTTTTGTATTGTCTGGAAATAGTTCACTCTAGTGTGTATCTGTTAATTTATTTGTCATCAAAAGAGCACTTTGCCTAAAAGAAAGGACTGACAAGTGTGCAAAATGTTTACAATCCTTTGTGAAATTGTAGTTTATCATTAGTTTGTATCTGTAAGTTATTGTTATAAATATTACCTGTATTTTTTGTTATATACAACTTTATACTTTGAAGCTTGTATCTGTGAATTTGCAACTGAAATTTATTTTGCCAATGTTTTCTGAATGAATTGAATAAAGCTTCTGTTGTAGCATGCCATGCAAACACATTATTGTGTTTGTGGTTGATGAATTATGGCTGTAAATAACACTATAGTTTAATAAGCCCACCACTCTAAGTTTATTAAACATTTTCCATTCTTGTGAAAGTTTCAACCAATTTGTCCTTTTCTGTGTGTGTTTTCAGCATTAAGTCAACGTTAGTCTCAAACATAACAACTCTTAATTTTAGAAAGTCATTTTGTTTTGAGCTGTGTTTTGAGTACATTTTAATAGGAAACTTATTTGTAGATGATTGCACTTACTCAACAAAAGAACACATGAAAACATCTAATTTGGCAAATTATCCCTTTTAAACTAGCTAATAAAATTAATGTGAAAGAAAAGACAGAGCACTTTTCAAAACGACCTTTTTGGGTATCCCAAGTCAGAAATGAAATATGGGCCATGAGAATATATTTCTTCAGGGGTGAAAAAGGAGAACTAAAAGTATTTGGAGTTTATGAGCAATGTTTCTAGAGCAGACTCTTTACTTTTTCTTCCTAGTGAACACTCTTTAGGGATTGTGATTCTGAGAGCTGAAATCTAAACCCCAGGACTTTATCCTTTGTAACAGTGGACGCTTGTCTTGGAATTACAAAAGTAAGTGGTATCACCCTCACTAATTTTTTAATTTAAAGAACTTAATCAGTACTCACTTTTTGTTTTTCATATACAAGTAAGAAAAAAAAAGGTAATGGAAAAAAATATCTTCAGAATCTTAAGTCTTTGTTTAACTTAGCAGATTCACATCTGGCTGAGGACTGGAAGTAATAGTGGAGTATTTGTAATTCTATTCTAGTAATCATAAATGCAACCAGAAAGCAATCACGTGGGTGTAAGTAACTCACTATCTCCCTCAAACCAGAGGCAATAAGCCTAAGTTTCACTATGGGAGAAAGGATGAAAAAAGCTTTTGTTTTGTTTTGTTTTTTTTAAACCTGCTACTCCAGTTAGAATTTTTTTTTTCCCCAAAAACAAAGAATGTAGCCAATAGTCACTCTGTCTGATCTTGTGAGATTGATGCTAATCTCCTTGGGTTTTTGTCTACCTGTCCCAGGCACGGAGTGGTGAGGTCAGCTTTACCTCTACCAGATGTCGAGGAAAGCTCTTGTAGTCTAGCCAAGCTCTGCACTGTTAGCAGCTTATAGCATTTCCCAGCTGGATATAATTGGCATCATTTAGCTTGGAAGGTGCTTGATTGTGTTAGTTCTCCTCTTTTGTTATTTTCCTGTGCTCACCACCCTCTAACTGTTCAGAGAGTTTTTACAAACCACATCACTACACTTTTTAGTTCTGAAGATGAAGCCCAAAGTTGAAGTAAAACTTCCATAACAGAGGTCCAAAGCTGTCAAAGTGAATGAGATTTATATATCCTGCATATAAAGTTAATATTAATAATGCAATGAGATAGATATGAAACATTAACAAAGAATTGAAGTATTTCCATATTAGTAATAGAGTACATATGTAGGCACAGTACTTACTTGCTTGAAATTGGGGGTGATCAAACAACTTTTGTGAGATTTGGAGGAAGACTTTTTATCATTGGATTAGCAAAGACCTGGGTAACAAATAGTTATCTCTTAGGGATTCAGAGATTCATAATCTTTGAGAGAGTAAGGATAACTTTTTGCTATGTAAATCAGTTGAATCACCAATTCCAACATTGAAACTAGAGTCACACTTAATCAGTACCCTTAAGTGAATCTTGTTAGTTGGACATGGTAGCATTAATATTCAGTAGTACTTTTATATTATGCAAATGTCATTCTTAAAATCCCAGATTATTGTAAATTATATCTGTTATAAGTATCCCATAATAAACATTATTAGAATCATAGTTCATGCTTTTAAAAATTGTTATAGGAACTTGAATGCTGGTAGCTATAGTATTTCTTGACTTGGTAAATTATGTATATAATTACTTTAGTAGCATTATGACACTAGATAGTATCTCAGGACTTTGTTATGACATGGACGACTTCACCGCTAAGAAATGCTTCTACTTTATTATTAGAAGTTGTTTGGATTGCAGCACACTAAGTAGCAAAAGTGTATTAGCCCAGGAAAAATTCTTATTGACCCCCACCTCAGGAAGTAAAGGAACTGAAATTAGCACTATTTGATTTTTGCCCTTGTGAAATATAACTAAATTTTTAGAGACATAAATGCATTTGAATTCAAAACACGTTCAGGTACACTAGATCATGTCTTTATAAACATCTGCTTGGATTCAGTCACATAGTTAATACTATTTTATAACCTTCTTTTCCCCTTTAACATAATTATCTTTCTAAGTCAAATATTCACCTACAGTATCATTTTAATTGATACATAGCACTACATTGCTAGGATGAAACAATTTATTAGATATATAGATTGTTTTTAATTGTTCATTATAATGAACATAATCTAACACCATGAGCACTTTTTAGTATGCCCTAAGTGCCTTAGATGTATTTTGTTAAAATAGTCATAGCCACCTCTTGAAACAGGTTCTATTATTATCAGCTTTATTTTACAAATACAGAAATTAAAAGTAATATGTCTAGAATCTCAGTAAGAAATAATAAAATCAGGGTTTGAGTCTAGCAGCTCAGTGATACCAGGTACCATATTATTAACTTCTGTACTTTAAGCACTATTTTAAGTAACACCATGATGAGCATCTCATAGCTACCTTTTTATTTACATCCGTATTTCCCAAGTATAAATTCTTAGAAGTGGAATGGATGTGCATGCAAATTTCAAGACTCTTGAAAATCATTAATTGTCCCCAAAATGCGGCACTAATTTACATCTCCACCGGCAGTATCTGAGGTATTTTCCAGAGCACTGGTCTCTCCTGCCTACCAGTGGAATTAATATCTTAATTTTTCCAATTTGATAGTCAGATAATTTTTAAAGTCTTATATTTCATTTATTTCTTCATATGAAAGTTTACATTTCAGAGAATTAGTTTCTTATAAAAGGGGTAAAGTTAAACACAAGCTACCACTTTTGTGACATTTCTTCCTTTAGGTATTCTGCATACATTCTTTAGGATTTGTTCAGCTGAGGTTTCATTACTTCATATCAAATATTTTACTTTAGTACCTGGCACTCTTTATACTATCATATTTTATCAGCTTTATTGATCATTACATTGGTACCTTTATTTACATGGTCCTGCATACCTTTCTAATGCTTTTCTGTACATCATGTCCCTATTTGACAAATGGGGACCTGAAATTTAAGGAACATTAACATAATGAGGCCTTTGGTTTTAATATGCAAGAGTTCTCCAGAGCACCAGATTATTTTTATAAATCTGTAGCGATCTCAGGAGAATACATTCATGAGTGCTTTCCAGTTGCTTGGGTTTCATAAGCAACTCCAAAGAAGATAGACTTCCAGAGGCTCAGAGGATGTGAAACCCCCTGCAGGAAAGGCTCTTCTCCCTTTTTAAATTGTGTCAACACTTACCAAGGATCTACCTAGAATTTGTAGCTGGTGGGGGCTGAGAGCAGAGTTTAAGGGGTGGACTGTGTGTGTGTGTGTGTGTGTGTGTGTGTGTGTGCTGAGAGCAGAGTTTAAGGGGTGGACAGCATGTGTGTGTGTATGTGTGTGTGTGTGTGTGTGTAGGGGGGAATATCACAGCAAGAGAAAACGTTAAGAAATAAAGGATAGTGAGCCTTGGGAGGGACCTGCTTTCCATTGTATTCCAGTGTGTAATATGGTAAATTTACACTAGATACTCAGTTAATTGAATGAGGTTGAAAGGAAAATAATCAGAATAATACACTTGAACATCCTAAGAAAACTTCAAATTCCAAAAGAGTTTTTCTTAAATTCTCAAAATATCCTTCCTTTTTTCAGCAAATATCTTTTTTATACCTGTGGCATTTTATAGATTTATATACCACTTAGTATGAGATATGGGATACCTGGATTTTAGTGCATTCTTTGACACCAATAAGCTGTATATAAAGGATCCACTAACCTCACTGGAAGCCAGTTTACTGAACAGTAGAAGGAAGATTTTTATGAGGCCAAAGTGAGATGATGAATGAGAAACCTGTAGTAAAAACATGATCTATTAATTTAGGAGGGTGGAGCTAGTGACAGGAGATCAGGCAAGCCCAGGCTGGGCTGTTGGAGCACCGGGAGTCTGGCAAGCACTGCCCTACCCCCAGGCAACCCCAGGAGGACAGTGCTCTATCCATTTCTTTAAATAAAATCAGAGGTGGAGTATCTATGCTGGTAATGAGTTCCATGTTCTCATATGAAGTTCTTCTCTTATCCCGACCTCAGCACAAATGGAAAACATCTATTTGCTTTCCACATAAACTTCCTTCTTGATCTTAAAGAGTTTTTCAGACTAGTAGAGGTGTCACCTTGTGTAATTTGGGTGTAGAAAATCTCTCTATAATTTAGATTGCAGAGGTGATTTGAATGTTTGCAAAAATATTTTTTTAAAACCCAAAGGAGTTATGATGCTATATTTGAAAATGGAAACCATTGTTACAAATTCAATTTCAAAATATTTACTTCCTGGAACCAGGGTGAAGTCTCTAGAGAAACACTACTAGTTATTAGCTCATTTCTTTCAGATGCACTGGAATGAGTCTGCTACTTTGCCGGTATGGTTCTGAACCACAGAATTTCATCTTTGGTTGAAATTCCTCCAAGTGAGACCATGTGCAATTCTCCTAGTTCATCATTTATCTTTCAGAACATGGCCTGGTGCATTTTATGAAAACTGTAAAAACATGTCTTACGAGCCTTGGTGGGCAAGGCTAGCTTCACAGGCTCCTCAGCAGAGCCTGGCACTTGCAGGAGATCAGTAATGGAAGGAAGGTGGGAGAGGGATCAAGAAAATTCTAACAAAGACATGAATCCCATCTTCTGGCAGGCTTGCACTCCTGTTATGATGGAAGGAGAGAGACTGTAGTGGAACTAAGTGAAGGTAGTCAGAGTCTACAGGGAATTCATGGGTTCTGAGGAGCACACTGAGCTCACATAGGGCTGGGAACAAGGTGCCACGTACCAAAGAGGGCGTAGTCCAGGTATTGTTGAGCTGACTCAGGAGCAGGCAGGCCATTTGGCTGCTAAAGTTCTGCTCTAAGAGCAGATTTCTGGCCTCTGTGAAGCATGCGTTTATTCTGATCTGTCATGGACATGTATGGAAACTGCATGGCGGTACCCAGGGTTACAAAAGCCACATTACAGACAAAATCAAAACTGAAAAAACTCTGAAGTGCTATAGTCTGAAGTCCTGGTTTTGCCACACCCCACTGGTGTGATTGTAGGCAAATTATTGAACTGTGCTTTAGTTTTTTCATAAGAAAAACAATAATAATACGCCATTTCCAATTGGTTTTTGTGAAGATGCAGTAATATAATGCCTATAAAGTGCTTAGTAAGATGTCATGGGCATCGTAAAGCCTGAATATTATCTATTAATTATTATTCTTTGGTAATCTAACTTTTTTTTTCTTTTTCTTCTCTTTTTAAAAATTTTTTTATTGTTATGTTAATCACCATACATTACATCATTAGTTTTTGATGTAGTGTTCCATGATTCATTGTTTGTGCATAACACCCAGTGCTCCATGCAGAATGTGCCCTCTTTAATACCCATCACCAGGCTA
>NC_138372.1:57044621-57120551 GCF_054177405.1 Leptonychotes weddellii
TGAGAGCCCAGGCCTCGGCTCCGTCGCTGCAGCCAGCTTCCCCGCTCCAATACCTGGGAGCTCTGCCACACTCAGGCACCCCTGGTCTTTCTGTGACCCTGAGGGTCCTGAGACCACACTGTCCCATGAGGGTTCCACCCCCCACTTAGCCACTGGAGCGACCTCCCTCAGCGGAGCAGACTTCTAAAAGTTCCGATTTTGTGCTCCGCAGCTCTATCACTTGCCAGAAGCGGCCGATGGAGGCCCCCTCCCCCGCCCTCTATCCTCCCGAATATCGCCTTGGATTCACTTCTCCACACATCCTACCTTCCAGAAAGTGGTTGCTTTTCTGTTCAGAGAGTTGTTGCTATTCTTTTCTTCGATCTCCTATTGAGTTTGTAGGTGTTCAGAATGGTTTGATCCCTATCCAGCTGAATTTCTGAGACCAGACGAAATCCAGGTCTCCTACCGGTAATCTAACTTTTACCACCAGCAGGGAAAAATGCTACCAGCCTTCACACTAGTTTTCACTGTCCCTTCCCCCTCTCTCTTTTCCTGGCTAATAACTACTCATCTTCTAGGACCTACCTCGGGCATCACCTCCTCCAGGAAGCCTTCCCTAGCTGTTTCCTACCTATCCCATCCCAGTGTGGGTCATTTGCTGCCTTTGTGTCCCCATCATTTCTTCAAAGAATATCTCTATACTTCACACATTTTTTATAATTATCTTTTCTCAAGTTTGTCTCAAGACTAGACTTTGAGAAACATCAGAATAAGGATTGTTCATCTTCGGGTCTCTAGAACCTAGCAGAGGGCACCAGCAGAGCACTCATTCTTTATCAGGGTTGACTACGTCATGCCAGCCTGAAGGCAGGCTCCTTGGGCAGCCTTTCCCCTGCTGGCTCCTCAGCTTGGGCTGCACCATGGCCCATGGAAGGTTTCCAACTCAGATGAACCTGTTTCTTGTTCTCTTCAGCTAAGCAAAACAGACAGTTGGGCCATTATCGAATAATTCAGGCAAGAGAAGCAGCCAAAGCACATGTTTTTATCTGAGTTACCCAAATTGGCTGACTCCCCAGCCTGCAGTTACTAGGTAATTGCTCAATCTTCCACTTGGCTTTTGCTGTGTAAATGTGGCCACAGAGTCTTTTCATTTGGTGAGTGGCTCCTCCCATCTTCTACTGAATACAGCTTAAAACATAAACTTTACCTTTCACCATGACCATGGTAGCTGTTCTAGGTTGTAGCTGACCTCCATTAATCTTCAAAGTAGGCTGACATGTTTGGGTACGGGGTTGGTAGTTGTTTTTTATCTGTGTTTTGGATAATCTGCTGTCAACTCTCCTTTTTTTTGGTATGAGGGGAGAAGATCCAGGGACATACAGGACACATACACATGCATATGCACAAACACAAACAACTCAGTCATAAGTGTTACACACTGGAAACTGTCTCTATTTTGGCCTCAGGTTTGGGAAATCCCTTTCTCAGTAACCTGTGATCATGGCTCACTATAGTCAGGGAAAGATCACTGTTTGGTTTCAGATAGTCAGAGCCTTGTTCTGAACCCAGCCTAGTCCAACCTTATTACCTACATAACCTTGGACATATCATTTACCAATTCATCACATGCTGTTTGTTGTACCCTTGAAATGTTTCTAGAATCTACCTACTTCCCTACATCTCTAACACCACCTACTTCCCTACATCTCTAACACTAACAGTGGAAGCCACCATCTCTCATCAGGGCTTTAAAATAGCTACACAATTATTTTCCTGGCTTCCACCTCTTCTCCCTTAAAATACATTCACACAGATCTATTTGAAACCTAGGTTAATACTTTTCTGCTCAAAATTCTCTAGTGGCTTCCCTTCATATTCAGAAGAAAATCCAACATCCTATCCATGGGCTTAAAAGGCACTTATCACCAGATGGCTGCCCCCAGTTCCAGCCTGTTACTTTTTGACCTTGTCTTTTTCCTTTGTCACCACTCACTCACTCCCTTGCTCTCTTGCTTCCATTCACATTGGCCTCCTGGGCTTCAGACAAGTAGGCAGGATAAAATAGTGCTTCGAGTTTTAGAAGATGCATTGGGTTTGCCACTTTTTGACTCTGTGACCCTGAAAAAGCTGCTTATGCTCTTGGAGCCTGTTTTCTCTTCTATAAATGAGCATGCCACTACCCACATTGCAGGGCTGCAATGAAGATTAAATAAATGAGAATGGACAGATAAAGCAGTTAGCCCAGTATCTGGCATATTGTCAGCCCTAAATCAGGAACTGGGGGCTACTGGAATGAGAAGTGAGGCAGAGGGGAGAGGGTGCTCTGAGGCAGGAAAGCAGCACTAGAGCTTCCCCTAAAACACTGAAAACAGAATAACACTCTCCCTTGCAACCAGGTCTTCAATTTCAAGCCCAATTTCTGCTGAAGTTCAGCCCAAGCTTCTTCTTTTGATGTTGTTAGTGGAAACATTTACACTCCTAACTATCAGTTACCCATCTAAATGCACTGTTAATCTCCTCTGCGCAGCCACCCTCCCAGCCCACAACTCATTGCTCTGGTCTAAAGGAAGCCAATCCCTCCAAGAATGTATTTCTCTGAAGCCTGATTGATCTTGATTGCCTTTCATGGCCCCTCTCCAAGTTCTCCGTATCTCTTCAGCTCTGGGTTCCATTCAATACAAGCTTCACTAAAGCTGAAGGGGAGCTCCCAGTCTTTGCCAGTGAAATTGGCTCATATTTCAGGCTTCATGGTGCTTCCTTGGTTTCACTGCTACATGAACACTGGTAATTTGACACCTCTGCCAACTTCATTTTTGCTTTTTTCGGCAATACCCTGGGGCCACACTTCTCCATTGCCAAAGGAGTGGCCAGTGTTTGCTGTTCATACTCTTACCTTTGTGCTAACATGTATCCATCCTAGCCCAATGTCTCTTGTCTGCTGAATAATTTTCTCTACTGAACTGTAAATTCAAGACTTCAGTGCTCCTGGGTCAAGGGTTTCTTTTGGACTATTGAGTCTAAGAGTCAGTGGATTTGAGACCAAGTGTCTTCTATAGCAGTCTTGGAGTTTTATTAAGCTAAATGAGCAAATAATATAAAATTGTGTTTAATAGCCCAGGGAATTGAGTAAGTGCTGTCCATTGGGCCTAAATAATAGCACAGAATTACTCAGTTGACCAGTGAATCACGGAAAAATAAAAAGACAGCTTTCCTACAAAGTACCTTGATTGGCTTTTTAAACTTCCCCAAAATGGTGATAATATCTAAACTTTCAGAGGACCTGTGGATCTCAGGACTCAGAGAGTGCTTTTAAATCATTGAAACATATGACTTATCTATGTCTTTACAAACCAATGACTAAAAAGGTTAATAGGTTTTAGCTAGTGCTAAATGGTCAGTGGTCCTCAAATTTAAGGTACTCAAGTGTCATCTGGCGATTCAGGAGGGATGTTAGAAATGGTGATACCCAGAGATCCTGATTTACCATATCTGGGATGGGGATCACAAATCTCTGTATCTTACAAGCACCCTGAGGGATCCTGCAGCAAATGGTCAGAGATCACACTTTTGAGAAACCCTGAGGCAGTAGGAGGGGATTTAAACAGATGAATGATTCTGCCCTGTGCTGTTACTCATTTATGCTGTTTGCCCTTCTTAAGCTGCTATTTACTTATCAAGGGTCTGCTGTAACTGGGGGCTTAAAATACCTTATGTTTACTCCTCACAACAGTGTCACAGTATAAGTTATTCTCATTCCCACTTTACAGATGATACAGCTGAGGTTCAGGGTAACCAGAAATGTTCCTAGTAAGCTGGAATTTGAACCCAGGTCTTAGATTTTTTTCCATTGCCTATGTCACAGTAAAGGTTGACAAAAGTGAGACAGGTGGCCTTCAAGCAAACCAACCAAGGCACACTCAGAGCTAAATCAACTGTGGGGGTTCCAAAAATTATAACAACTGAGTCTATTTTGTTTACAACAGATATTCCTTTTGCTGATTTTTTCAATTCCACGAAATTTTTGACCGAGATGCTATTTGGCATTACCCAGTTGCCAAAATGTGAGTCAGTCCATTGGATGAGTGCACTTGGTACCCTACATCCACATATTTTCAAATATTCAGACATTTTGGCTAGTCACAGAGACACTGGCTTGAGACTAGTTTTCTAATTTTCAGGTAGGAAATCTGAGTCACTGAGTGACCAAGAGATGGCGCCTTTTTTTTTTTTTGTACATTTTCTCCACCTGGTAGGCGTGAATATAGCCACTTCTTCCAAAAATGGTAAGGTCCCAATATGCTTGATGTTATTGGAGGTCATTCTTCTATGAGAATCCCTTTCCCAAAGAGTCTGACAGCTGGAGATAAAGGGAATCAGTGTTAACAGGCATGTCCTCTGTGTCTCAAGAAAAGTTTGCCCAAGCTGGAGTCATAACATTAATGGTTTGCTTTGCTTTTTAAAGTTGTGCTATGCTTTTAAGCCAGTGAAATTTGGTGTGAGCAGGAAGACAGCACTAGGGGAAGACTGCTTTCTCGTCTCAGATTTCAGTTGATGCCATTTAACACTTCTCTTCCCTTCCCTTCTTTCCTCCAAAGAAAGAATGATAAGCAGGGTGACAAAGGCCATATTAGAGACTCAATGGCTAAGAGAGAAGGAGCATGGTGAGTCTGAGGCTTTGCTGAGCAACTGAATAGGGTGGCTGCAGCTCCTACACTGAATGTGGAGTCAGCATCTTGGCAGAATGATTGGTGGTTGTGTAGGTCAAGAGATCGTGGACTGGAAACCTCGGGGATGCTCTGGTAAACTAATAGCATAGAGATTTGTACAGCAGCTGCTTGTCTCATCCCTGGACTTGCCAAAGCTTCCCCCATCTTTCATCTCTTGAAGCACAAGAATTCCTCTCTTGCAACAATACTTTAATTCCATTTTAATATCCTTATCCATCAAATGGGGTTTTACATCTAATTTCATGACCTTATAGCACACAAACTATACTGCCTATCACAACTATTTGGACTGCTTTTTAGAGACATGTGGGACCATTACATTAGTCCTGAGATCTTCAGACAGTCACAATTGAATATAATTTGTGAATTATTTTACCCTTGTAAGTCTGGGCCTAACAACCATTACTTAAACAGAAGATTTTAAAAGAGACTGGGAAAAATTTGTATGTAGCCACTGTGAACTTGTCCATCCAAATCCTTTTAAAGCTTTCTTTGACAAAACATAACTTCTAGTCATGGTGAAATGAGGCTGGCTGGAAAAGAGACTTACCTCTCTGCCAATGTGCAACTTTCCCCCAACCTTTTGTGCTTCATTTTTTTTTTCCATAACTCTGGGTATGAAACTCACATCATTTCCCTTACCAGGGTATTCTGAGGTTCAGCAGGAATTTGGTTGGGACATATTTTCCTGAGCATCTGCCTGAATTCTCCTGCCTTGAATATTTTTTAATCCCCCTTCTTTTAGTCATGCTCAGAGACTCAGTGCCTTGTAGAATGCTGGAGCAGTCTTTAGAGATCATCTCATCCAATACCCCCATTTTATTCTCTGAATCCAAATGCCCCTCCCTTCCAGCTTCTCTTTGGAAATGGAAACAAAAATAGTCCAGTTCAGGCCCCGTGCCTGAATATCCAAGGAACACCCTGGGCTCTGCTAAATGATTTGTTTGCCAGTGGCATCTCTGTGGGATCACTGAGCTGCTCCCAAGTCTTCATGACACTACCTGCTTGTACCTTAAAATAACTCTTAGGCAGAAATCCTAACGTCAAACTCTGAATTTTGTCATTCTTACTCTTTTCAGCTCAGTCTCTTCATTTTGAAGAAAGGCTCCATCATTTAGAGTTGATTGTGAGCATGTTCAGCCTATTCTGGGAGGCTTTTGGGAACCTCCATTTCCACGAGGAAGGGAAGATCTCTAGGAAAAAAAACAAGACCATATTACTACCTGACATTTAGTGAACATTTATTATGTGCCAGGCACTGTGCCAAATGCTTACATGTGTTAACTTTCTTTAATCATCCCTATATCCCATGAGTTAGTTATTAGGATCCTTATTTTACATTTGAGGGGACTGAAGCATAGGTCACAAAGTTTCTAAGTGGCAGAGCCAGGATTTAAATGCAGGTAGTTTAACTCCAGAATATATACTTTTGTTGTTGTTGTTTTTAGAGAGAGAGTGCATGCATGTAAGTTGGTGGGGAGGGGCAGAGAGAGAGACTCTTAAGC
This sequence comes from Leptonychotes weddellii, assembly GCF_054177405.1. NCBI lineage: Eukaryota > Metazoa > Chordata > Mammalia > Carnivora > Phocidae > Leptonychotes > Leptonychotes weddellii. Next base: position 57,050,836 of record NC_138372.1, read on the forward strand.
AGGCTCTATGCCCAGTGCAGAACCCCATACTGGGCTGGATCTCACGACCCAGAGATCATGACCCGAGCCAAAATCAAGAGTTGGCCGCTCAACTAACTGAGCCACCCAGGTGCCCCCAGAATATATATTCTTTTTTTTTTTTTTTAAAGATTTTTATTTATTTATTTGAGCAAGAGTGAGAGAGAGCACAAGCAGGGGGAGCGGCAGGCAGAGGGAGAGGAATAAGCAGGCTCCCCACTGAGTAGAGAGCCTGATGCGGGGCTCGATTCTAGGTCCTATGGGAGGGACTCCTTCATATGGTATCATTGAAACATTGGTAGCCTAGAGATTTGGTCTTGAATCCTCAACCCCCAGCCTGAAAATCCTGGAGCATGGTATAACCCCTGTCCACTGAAGAAGGGCAGTGACAGCAGGCCTGTTCTGTCCCTGGTGTAGCTGGGTGTTCTCCAGGTACAGAGAAGAGGATGCCTCTCTTCTGATTCCCCAGCACCTGGGTACACTCACTTATAGAATCTCCCTACCCCCACAACCCCAAGTTCTCAATCATTTTATATGCTTGATTCTGTAACTTCTCTATTTTACACGTGCGTGCACACACACACTCCCCACACTCTGCAGCCATTTTCCCGAAGATAGGTCTGCAAGGGCTTAGAGCCTGGACTCTAGCCCCGAACTTCAACCTCAAAATCCATCCTATTTCCTGTTTCAGGATAAGTGACATTTCCTCTAGAGAAATCCCTTCAACCCCACCCCAACAACTTTTTATTCAAGGTAGGATATGATAAAGTGTTACGAAGCATGGTAGCAGATAGAATATGTCTTCACCACTCCTGGTCTTCATGAAAAGGCACTTTCTCTAAACACTGCTGGCTGATTGGCCCACCCTTTACACCTCCCTACTGAAACAGAGATACTAGATGAGTGAGGTTAGGAGGAATGCTGGGAATGCTCCCCTCATTGGTCAAATGATTTACTAAGATCATACAGCTAGTGTTTTAGCCCAGGTCTTTTGAAGACAAAAATTAGACAAAACTTACGTGCCAACACGTTGGTTTGGGGGTGGTGGTTGTGCAATTCCAGGGGATCATAAATGAAGGAAAAGTGAGTCAGAAGAAAGGATAGCAAATTCAAAGTGGTGCTTTATTATGAGTTTTTTTCTACAGCTGTCTACTTGGTCACATGGGCTTCTCTAAGGAGTCTAAATATCCATGTGGAGCCATTGTATCTCAGAACAACACATCTTTGAGAGCAAAAGCACAATTCTCTGTTGGCTCCTTCATATCTCCAGTCTTTCTTTTTATCATTATCTATCTCAGGTGACATTAATTTTCCTGCTCTTGCAGTTTGTGTCACCTGTTCCCTCTTGGCAACCTCATTGGGAAGATAGAGTCTCCATGAGTCCTGTCAGTTGGGCCTTAGTGCTGAAGTCATTGTGACTTCTGCCATGAAGGGCTTAATGTGGGCAGAGACCACATTAGGGAATGACCTAGGCTGCATGTGGCTGAGTTGCCAAAAAGATGTAGGGCTGAGCATAAAGATGAGTCTGATACAGGTAGTAAGTGGCAGGGCAGGGTCAAACCCAGAGCAGCACTTTTCCAGATAGAGTATAGACACTTATGTTATAGTTCATGTTCAAGGAATGATGAACTTCTCCCAAGAAAAGTCAGTTCAGCACTGTGCTGGGTACTGAAAGGAGTGCAGGACGGGCTCTCCATCAGTCAGGGTCCTCCAGAGGAATGACCAATCAGATATATACAGATATAGAAAGAGAACTTTATTTTAAGGAACTGGCACATGTGATTGTTGGGGCTGACAAGTCTGAAATATGTACAGGAGGCCAGAAGGCTGGAAATGAAAGTAAGAGTTGATGTTGCAGTCTTTGAGTCTGAAATATGTAGGGCGGTCAGACAGGCTGGAAACTCAGGCAGAGTTTCTATGTTGCAGTCTTGAGACCAAATTTCTTCCTCTCCAAGAAACCAGTTTTTGCTCTTAAGGCCTTCAAATGATTGGATGAGGCCCACCACCATTTATTCAAGGTCTACTGATTAAATATTAATCACATGCAAAAATACTTTCACAGCAACATCTAAGCCAAACAACAGGGCACTATAGCCTAGCTAAGTTGACATGTAAAATTAACCATCATAGGATCCATCTGAAAATTATGGTATTGGGAATTACTCTTTGGGGACACTAAGAGATGCTGGAAATTAGCAGACTTGAGGTGACTGCAATTTCCAAGTAGAATCTATAACAGTTGTTAATTCTTTTATCATAAAGCTTTCTTCTAATTCCTTGAGGTTGGTCTGCATTCAAGTTGGGGAGGACATTTCTGGGCTACCAGTAACGAGGTTTGCTCAGGTTTCTGTTTAGGAACTGCTGCCCAGATGGGCTCTTTTTGCCTGTACCCATGACAAAAGTCTCCAAGGAAACTCTCTGAGAAGTTTAAATCTCTCATTTAGGGAATAGGTGAAGGAAATGGTTTGAGAGGACATCGTGTCCCCTTGTGTGTGTATAAAGCAAGCCATCATAGGGGTTTTGTTTAATGGTCACCCAAAGGGCACTAAAACCTCAGCAGAAGAGAAGCTGTGAATATTGAACCACCCTCACATCCTAGGACTAAATCCCATTTGATCATGTTGAATGATTGTTTTAATGTATTGTTGGATTCAGTTGGCTAATATTTTGTTGAGTAATTTTGCTTCTGTATTTATCAGAGATATTAGCTCGTAGTTCTCTTTTTTTGTAGTGTTTTTACCTGGTTTTGGTATCAGAGTAATTCTGGCCTCGTGGACTGAATTGGAAAGCTTTCCTTCCTCTTCTATGTTTTGGAATGGCTTGAAAAGAATAGGTATTAACTCTTCTTTATATGTTTGATAAAATTCACCTGTGAAGCTGTCTGGTCCTGGAGTTTTTAAATTGCTGATTCAATTGCATTGCTGGTAATCAGTCTGTTCAAATGTTCTATTTCTTCCTGATTTAGTTTTGGTAGGTTATATGTTTCTAGGAATTTATTCATTTCCACTAGGTTGTCCAGTGTGTTGGCATATACTTTTTCATAATATTCTGTTATGCTTTGTATTTCTGTGGTGTCAGTTGTTATTTCTCTTTCATTTCTGATTTTGTTTATCTGAGTTCTCCCTCTCTCTCTCTCTCTGTCTCTATGAATCTGGCTAAAAGTTTATCCATTTTGTTGATCTTTTCAAAGGCCGAGTTCCTGGTTTCATTGATCTGTTTCACTGTGTGGTTTTTTAGTTTGCATTTCTTTTATTTCTGCTCTAATCTTTATTATTTCCTTCCTTTCCCTGGTTTTGGGCTTTCTTTGTTTTTCTTTCTCTCAGTCCTTTGTAAGATTAGGTTGTATATTTGAGAGTTTTCTTGCTTTTTGAGGTAGGCCTGTATTACTACATACTTCCCTCTTAGAACAGCCTTTGCTGTATCCCACAGATTTTGGAATGTTGTGTTTTCATTTTCATTCGTCTCCATATATTTTTTAATTTCCTCTTTGTTTGGTTGACCCATTCATTGTTTAGTAGCATTTTATTTAATTTCCTTGTGTTTGTGTTCCTTCCATATTTTTTCTTGTGGTTGATTACTAGTTTCATAGTGGTGTAGTCAGAAAAGATGCATGGTATGACCTTTATCTTTTTGAATTTTTTTGAGACCTAACATGTGATCTCTTCTGGAGAATGTTCCATGTGTAATTGAGAAGACTGTGTATTTTGCTGTTTAGGATGCAGTATTCTGAATATATCTGTTAGATCCATCTGGTCTATTGTGCCACTCAAAGCCACTGTTTCCTTGCTGATTTTCTGTTTGGGTAATCTATCCACTGATGTAAGTGGGGTGTTAAAGTCCCCTACTATTACTGTATTACTATCAATTAGTTCCTTTATGTTTGTTATTAGCTGCTTTATGTATTTGGGTGCTCCCATGTTGGGTGCATAAATATTTACAATTGTTATATCTTCTTGTTGGATTTTTCTCTCTTTTTAAAAAAATTTAATTGTATTATGTTCTCTTTATGATTATATGGTGTGGTTCTTTATCTTTGTTACAGTCTTTGTTAGAAAGTTTATTTTTGTGGTATAAGTATTGCTACCTCAGCTTTTTCTTCACTTCTATTTGCATGATAAATGCTTTTCCATCCCTTCCCTTTTAATCTGCATATATTTTTAGATCTGAAACAAGTCTCTTGTAGGCTACATATAGATGGGTCTTGCTTTTTTTCCTTTCCATTACCCTATGTCTTTTGATTGGAGCTCTTAGTCCATTTATATTCAAAGTAATTATTGATAGGTATGTCCTTATTGCCATTTTGTTACTTGTTGTATCGTGGTTTTTGTAGTTCTTCTCTGTTCCTTTCTTCTCTTGCTCTCTTCTTTAATGGTTTGCTGGCTTTCTTTAGTGATATACTTAGATTCCTTTCTCTTTATTTTTTGCATATCTATTACTGGATTTTGATTTCTGGTTACCATTAGGTTTGTATATAACATCTTATGCATATAGTAGTTTATACTAAGTTGACAGTCATTTAAGTTTGAATTCATTCTTCACTCTTTCCCCCTACCCCACCATGTTTTAGGTATATGGTATCATACATGACATCCTTTCATTTTGTGAATCCCTTGACTGATTTTTATAGATATACTTAATTTTACTGCTTTTATGTTTCCTAATTTTCTTACTCCTACTTATGGTCTTTCTTTTTGACTCAAGAAGTCCCATTTAATATTTCTTGTAGGGCTGGTTCATTGATCATGAATTTGTTAAACTTCATTTGTTTTGGATTCCTTTATCTCTCCTTCTGAATGATAGCCTTGCTGCATAATGTATTCTTGGTTGCAGGGTGTTTTGTTTTGTTTTGTTTTTCTTTCAACACTTTGAATATATCATGGCAGTCCCTTTTGGCCTGCAAAGATTCTACTGAAATATCAGCTGATAAGCTTGTGGGGTTCCCCTTGTATGTAACTGTCTTCTTTTGCAACCTTTAAAATTCTTTCTTTATCACTATTTTTTGCCATTTTAATTACTATGTGTCTTGGTGTTGACCTGCTTGGGTTGATTTTGTTGGGGGCTCTCTATGTTTTCTAGATCTGGATTTCTCTTTCCTTCCCCAGACTTGGGAAGTTTTCAGCTATTATTTCCTCAAATGAATTTTTTGCTCTCTTTTGCTTTTATTTTCCTTCTGGGATTCTGATAGTACAAATGTTACTATACTTGATAGTGTCACTGAGGTCCCTAAGTTTATTTTCAATTATTATTATTTTCCTCTCTCCTGTTCAGCTTGATTGCTTTCCATCACTCTGTCCTCTAGGTCACTGATTCATTCTTCTGCTTCCTCTTGTCTACTATTTAATCCATCTAGTGTATTTTTTTCTTTTTGTTTTTTATTATGTCATGTTAGTCACCATACATTACATCATTAGTATTTGATGTAGTTTTCCATGATTCATTGTTTGCATATAACACCCAGTGCTCCATGAAACACATGCCCTCCTTAATACCCATCACCGGGCTAATCCATCCCCCCACCCCCATCCCCTCTAAAACCCTCAGTTTGTTTCTCAGAGTCCATAGTCTCTCATGGTTCATCTCCCCCTCTGATTTCCCACCTTTAATTTTTCCCTTCCTACTATCTTCTTTTTCTTTTTTTTAAACATATAATGTATTATTTATTTCAGAGGTACAGGTCTGTGATTCATCAGTCTTACACAATTCACAGCGCTCACCATAGCACATACCCTCCCCAATGTCCATCACCCAGCTACCCCATCCCTCCTACCCCCCACCACTCCAGCAACCCTAAGTTTGTTTCCTATGATTAAGAACCTCTTCTGGTCTGTCTCCCTCTCTGATTTCATCTTCTTTTATTTTCTCCTCTCTTCCCCTATGATCTTCTGTTTTGTTTCTTAAATTCCACATATGAGTGAGAACTTATGATAATTGTCTTTCTCTGATTGACTTATTTTGCTTAGCATAATACCTTCTAGTTCCATCCACATCATTGCAAATGGCAAGATTTCATTTTTTTTTATTAACACATTATATATTATTTGTTTCATGGGTACAGGTCTGTGGTTCGTCAATCTTACACAATTCACAGCAGTCACCATAGCACATACCCTACCCAATGTCCATCACCCAGCCACCCCATCCCTCTCACCCCCCTCCACTCCAGCAACCCTCAGTTTGTTTCCTGAGATTAAGAGTCTCTTATGGTTTGTCTCCCTTTCTGGTTTCATCTTGTTTCATTTTTTCCTCCCTTCCCCTATGATCCTCTGTCTTGTTTCACAAAATCCTCGTATCAGTGAGATCATATGATACTTGTCTTTCTCTGACTGACTTATTTCATTTAGCATAATACCCTCTAGTTCCATCCACATTGTTGCAAATGGCAAGAGTTCATTCCTTTTGATGGCTGCGTAATATTCCAGTGTGTGTGTGTGTGTGTGTGTGTGTGTGTGTGTGTGTGTACCACATCTTCTTTATTCATTCATCTGTTGATGGACATCTTGGCTCTTTCCATAATTTGGCTATTATGGACATTGCTGTTATAAACATTGGTTTGCACATACCCCTTCGGATCACTACATTTGTATCTTTGGGATAAATACCCAGTAGTGCAATTGCTGGGTCGTAGCATAGCTCTATTTTCAAGTTTTTGAGGAACCTCCATACTGTTTTCCAGAGTCGCTGCACCAGCTTGCATTCCCACCAACACTGTAGGATGGTTGCCCTTTCTTCACATCCTCGCCAACATTTGTCATTTCCTGACTTGTTAATTTTAGCCATTCTGACTGGTGTGAGGTGCTATCTCATTGAGGTTTTGATTTGGATTTCTCTGATGTCGAGTGATGTTGAGCACATTTTCATGTGTCTGTTGGCCATTTGGATGTCTTCTTTGGAAAAATGTCTGTTCATGTCTTCTGCCCATTTCTTGATTGGATTCTTTGTTCTTTGGGTGTTGATTTTGTTAAGTTCCTTATAGATTTTGGATACTAGCCCTTTATCTGATATGTCATTTGCAAATGACATTCTGTTGGTTGTCTTTTGGTTTTCTTGACTGTTTCTTTTGCTGTGCAAAAGCTATTTATCTTGATGAAGTCCCAATAGTTCACTTTTGCCCTTGCTTCCCTTGCCTTTGGAGATGTTTCTAGGAAGAAGTTGCTGTGGCTGAGGTCAAAGAGGTTGCTGCCTGTGTTCTCCTCTAGGATTTTGATGGATTCCTGTCTCACATTTAGGTCTTTCATCCATTTTTAGTCTATTTTTGTGTGTGGTGTAAGGAAATGGTCCAGTTTCATTCTTCTGCATGTGGCTGTTCAATTTTCCCAACACCATTTGTTAAAGAGACTGTCTTTTTTCCATTGGACATTCTTTCCTGCTTTGTTGAAGATTGGATGGCCATAGAGTTGAGGGTCCATTTCTGGGCTCTCTATTCTGTCCCATTGATCTATGTGTCTGTTTTTGTGCCTGTACCATACTGTCTTGATGATGACAGCTTTGTAATAGAGCTTGAAGTCTGGAATTGTGATGCCACCGGCTTTGCTTTTCTTTTTCAACATTCCTCTGGCTATTCGGGGTCTTTTCTGGTTCCATACAAATTTTAGGATTATTTGTTCTATTTCTTTGAAAAAAGTTGATGATATTTTGATAGGGATTGCATTAAATATGTAGACTGCTCTAGGTAGCATTGACATTTTCACAATATTTGTTCTTCTAGTCCATGAGCATGGAACGTTTTTCCATTTCTTTGTGTCTTCCTCAATTTCTTTCATGAGTAATCTATAGTTTTCCAAGTACAGATTCTTTGCCTCTTTGGTTAGATTTATTCCTAGGTATCTTATGGTTTTGGGTGCAGTTGTAAATGGGATTGATGCCTTAATTTCCCTTTCTTCTGTCTTGTTGTTGGTGTATAGAAATGCCGCTGATTTCTGTGCATTGATTTTATATCCTGCCACTTTACTGAATTCCTGTATGTAGCAGTTTTGGGGTGGAGTCTTTTGGGTTTTCCACATAAAGTATCATATAATCTGCAAAGAGTGAGAGTTTGACTTCTTCTTTGTTGGTTTGGATATCTTTTATTTCTTTTTGATGTCTGATTGCTGAGGCTAGGACTTCTAGTATTATGTTGAATAGCAGTGGTGATAGTGGACATCTTTGCCCTGTTCCTGACCTTAGGGGAAAAGCTCTGAGTTTTTCCCCATTGAGAATAATATTCGCTGTGGGTTTTTCATAGATGACTTTTATGGTATTGAGGTATGTACACTCCATCCCTACACTCTGAAGAGTTTTAATCAAGAAAGGATGCTGTACTTTGTCAAATGCTTTTCCTGCATCTATTGAGAGGATCATATGGTTCTTGTTCCTTTGTTTATTAATGTATTGTATCACATTGATTGATTTGCGGATGTTGAACCAACCTTGCAGCCCAGGGATAAATCTCACTTGGTCGTGTGAATAATCCTTTTAATGTACTGTTGGATCCTATTGGCTAATATTTTGGTAAGAATTTTTGCATCCATGTTCATCAGGGATATTAGTCTGTAGTTCTCCTTTTTGATGGAGTCTTTGGTTTTGGGATCAAGGTAATGCTGGCCTCATAAAATGAGTTTGGAAGTTTTCCTTCCATTTCTATTTTTTGGAATGGGTATTAATTCTTCTTTAAATCTGGTAGAATTCCCCTGGGAAGCCATCTGGCCCTGGGCTCTTGTTTTTTGGGAGATTTTTGATGACTGCTTCAATTTCCTTAGTGGTTATTGGTCTGTTCAGGTTTTCTATTTCTTCCTGGTTCAGTTTTGATAGTTTATAGGTCTCTAGGAATGCATCCATTTTCTTCCAGATTGTCTAATTTGCTGGCATAGAGTTGCTCATAATATGTTCTTATAATTGTTTGTATTTCTTTGGTGTTGGTTGTGATCTCTCCTCTTTCATTCATGATTTTGTTGATTTGGGTCCTTTCTCTTTTCTTTTTGATAAGTCTGGCCAGGGGTTTATCAATCTTGTTAATTCTTTCAAAGAACCAGCTCCTAGTTTCATTGATCTGTTCTACTGTTCTTTTGGTTTCTATTTCATTGATTTCTGCTTTGCTCTTTATTATTTCTCTTCTCCTGTTGGGTTTAGGCTTTATTTGCTGTTCTCTCCCCAGCTCCTTTAGATGTAGCATTAGGTTGTGTATTTGAGATCTTTCTTGTTTCTTGAGAAAGGCTTGTATTACTATATACTTTCCTCTTAGGACTGCCTTTTTAGAGCCTCCATTTTTGATTGCGCCTGATGGATAGCCTTTTTGATTTCCACTTGGTTAGATTTTAGTTCTTTTATTTCTCCAGAAAGATATTCTCTAGTATCTTCCATGCTTTTTTCAAGCCCAGCTAGTATCTTTATAATCATCATTCTGAACTCTAGTTCCGACATCTTACTAATGTCCATATTGATTAGGCCCCTGGCAGTCAGTACTTCCTGTTGGTCTTTTTTTTTTTTTTTTTGAGGTGACTTTTTCCGTCTTGTCATTTTGTTCTAGGAAGAATAGATGAATGAGAGAACAAAATGCTAACAGGGTAACAACAACCCCAGAAAAATACACACTAAACAAATCAGAAGAGACCCAAAACTGGGGGAAAAAGAAAGGGAAAGAAAAAAAAAAAGAAGAATATGATCAGGCTGGTGAATAGATCAGATCCACACACTAGATTTTGGGCCTATTTTGGTCTGTTGAAGAAACTGCCTCCCAAAATTTTAAAGAAGGAAAAATGTATATATGTACAAAAGTAAGGGTAAATATGATGAAGGGGTGGAATATGACTGTAAAGATGAAAAATATAAAAGATTTTATAAAAGAAATTGATAAAATAAGAAGTTGGTTGAAAAAAGAGAGAAAAATTAAAAAAAAAAAAAAAGGAAGCTAATGTGATCAGGCAGGAGACTAGAACAAAGCCATACACTAGAGATTTAGGGTATATTTTGGTCTGTTAGAAGAAACTGAATCCCAAAATTTTAAAGAGAGAAAACATATATATACAAAAAATAAGGTTAATTACAATGAAGGGATAGAATATGACTATAAAAATGAAAATTAAAAAAGATTTAAAAAAAGAATTAATAAGATGTTGGTTGAAAAAGGGAAAAAGAAAAATTCAAAAAAAATAGAAAATGAAAAAAATAAAGAAAATAAAAAAAAATAACTTTGAAAGACTAAAGAATCATGGGGAGAAAAGCCATGAATTCTATGTGCTGTATTCCCCTGGTGCTGGAGTTCTGCAGTTCTCATTGATCGGTAAACTTGGTCTTGGCTGGCTGTTCTTGCTGATCTTCTGGGGGAGGGGCCTGTTGCAGTGATTCTCAAATGGCTTTGCCTGGGGTGGAATTTCCCTACCTTTGCCAGGGGCCAGGCTAGGTAATCTGCTCGGGTTTGCTCTCAGGAGCTTTTGTTCCCTGCAAGCTTTCCATACAGCTTTGGAGGATGAGAGTGAAAATGACAGCTTCCCAATCTCTGCCCAGAGGAGCAGACAACTCAGGGCCCCACTCCTCTGTGAGCCCCCAGTGAAAAGCAGTCAATCACTCCCATCTCCCTGGTCTCCGGCCACGCTCCGTGCTCACCAGGCCTGTGACCGAGAGTTTCTATCTCTGGCACATGACCCCGTTTGCAGTCTCCAAACCCAGCAGATTCCTGCAGTGTGCTCCCACGCCGCTCCTCCCAGGGGAGGAAGGGGAGTCTCCCTAGGATCTGTCGCTTGTTGGGTCCCTGCTGGAAGAGCAGTGGCCTGACTGTGCTGCGGATCACGGTTTATGGTTACCCCGAGCTGAGAGCCCACTCCTCGGCTCCGTCTTTGCAGCTGGCTTCCCTGCTCCGATACCTGGGAGCTCTGCCACACTCAGGCACCCCCAGTCTTCCTGTGACCCCAAGGGTCCTGAGACTACACTGTCCCAGCGAGTGTTCCACCCACCGCTTAGCCACTGAAGTGACGTCCCTCAGTGGAGCAGACTTCTAAAAGTTCCGATTTTGTGCTCCGCAGCTCTATCACTTGCCAGAAGCGGCCGATGGAGGCCCCCTCCTCCGCCGTTTATCTTCCCAAATATCGCCTCGGATTCACTTCTCTGCACATCCTACCTTCCAGAAAGTGGTCGATTTTCTGTTCAGAGAGTTGCTGCTATTCTTTTCTTTGATCTCCTGTTGAGTTTGTAGGTGTTCAGAATGGTTTGATACCTTTCTAGCTGAATTCCTGGGACTGGTCAAAATTTAGGTCTCCTACTCCTCTGCCACCTTGCTCCTCCTCCACCTAGTGTATTTTTAATTTCAGTTATTGAGTTCTTCATCTCTGATTGGTTCTTTTTTATGTTTCTTTATCTCTTTGTTAAAGGTCTTACTGAGGTCCTCCACTCTCAAGTCCAGTGAGCATCTTTATGACCATTACTTTAAATCCTCTATCAAGCATATTGCTTATCTCCATTTCATTTAGTCTCTTGCTGTGATTTTGTCCTATTCTTTCATCTGGGACATATTCCTCTGTCCCTTTATTTTGTTTAACTCCCTGTGTCTATTTCTATGTGTTAGGAGAGTCAGCTACATCTCCGGCTCTTGAAAGTAGTGGCCTCACGAAGAAGAGGTCCTGTAATGCCCTGTAGTGCCCTGTCCCCTGTTTCTCAGAACCTGGCACCTCTGGGGTTTCTCCTATATATATTGTGTGCACCCTGATGTTGTGGCTGAGCCACTTTTGCCTTCAGTCCAGGTATCTTGAGTGGACTGTTATGGGCAGTGTTTGGTCCCTGTGTTAGTGGTCCAGCGCAGGGCAGCCTTTGGCTTGTGTTGAGTCGGACCAGGTGTTTGCCAGAAATGCAGTAGCACTGAACTGTAGGAGACCATGGGGGTGGACTGCACAATGTCAGCAAGGTCTGCACTAGCTGGGGGCACCTGAAGCTGTCAGGACAAGGTGGGCCTGTTTGGAAGTGGTGGATCTGCAGAAGTGTGCAGGGGCAGGATGCATGGTGTTAGCAAGGTTTGCATATGTCTGCTGTGGAACAGGACCTGGAACTGAGGCCTGGCTGGAGGGAGCTTGTCTGCGGGAGAATGCAAGGGCATGGTGCACTGTTAGCAAGTTAGGTAGTGGGTGTTGGTGCCACACAGGTGTCTGTGTGTTTATCCTAGGGGGCAGGGGAAGGAAATGGTGCCCATCAACTCCTTTGTTCCTGGTTCTGAGATTAGTAAACAAATCTCTGTCCCATATATTTCAGGTGTTTTTCAAACTGCTGCTTCTATGCCATATCTCCATAAGGCTATTTGTTGTACTATCTTTTTAAGGGTGGGGACTTTGTTGTCTTTCACCTTCTCAGCTCTCCCATGAGCCTACTAATTTTAAAGTTCTACTAATTTTAAAGGTGTTAAGCCCTACTGATTTTAGGAACCCATGAAACTTGGCCCTTCTGGTTTTCAAAGTCAAATATTATAGGCATTTGTCTTCCTTGAGTGGATTCCCTGGTGTCAGAGTCTGTTTCTCTCCAGCTTTCCATGTCCACAGCATCTTTCTTTCCTGTGGACAGTCCCATGGGTCTGCTTAGCTCAGGACATCAATCTCTGCCCTTCCTACCCACTTTGATGTGGTCTCTGCTCTATATTTAGCTGTGGAGAGTCTATTCTGCCAATATTCAGGTAGTTTTCTGGGTTATTTATACTGATGCGTGTGTTATCTAGTTGTATCTATGGGACAAGGTGAGCTTAGGGTCCTCCTACTCTGCTATCTTCCCTGGACCCCATCATTTCTAATTAGTGGTTTGAGGCTGTGTTTTTTTTTTACTTTAAGTAGCTGTAGAACTTTCTTTTACCTAAAAGGGAACAGAAAAATCATGGAATTGCCCAAGTTTTCATCCAGGTAGAGAAAGACTACTCTCAAAGAGCAGGTTTAAAGAGATAGTGTGATGTGAAAGTCAACTTTCATTTGTGTTTATACCCCCACACTTTGCTTATCCAACATACTGGTTAAACTTATGTTCAGATTAATTATACACTTTGTGACTCCTTTGAATGGCTTCTAGCCCAGCCTCTAGGAACTCACAGACCAAGACTGTATCTGATAGCTCTTAAAACATTTAATGGAAACTTGTCCTGTTTCTCCTCAACCCCTTGTCTCCCTGTTCCATTTCTCATGGACCTTAGCTTTACAGTTCCCTCTCCCTGGGGCTCCCTTTTCTGGAACTGCTGCCATCATTTGTCTTGCCTGTCATCCAAGTGGAGCCCAGGGCTGGGTCCAGTACTGCATATGTGGAAGCTTGATTCTTCTTTGGTGACTGTGAGGAGAATTCTTAATGTTCTTCAATGGAAGATCAACCCAGGTAAAATAACCTAGTTCCAATCATCTGAAGACTTCTGGGCTTTGCTTTCTCTTCCCTCCATCATCAAATCTGTTCCTTAACCTCCATTATGAAAACATCTGCTATAATCTGGCACCAGTAACTATGGCCACAGCTTTTCCACTTTCAGCCCCACTATTAGACAGTTTTACCAGCTCCCTTCTCAACACACTTTGTGGGCGTTGCCTGCTTTTAACCATCTTCTGAATCTTTCCTCTGTCCTTCAAAGAGGATTTTATGTTCCTCACTACTTATTTTGCATTGACTTTGGCATCAGCATATATATTCCTGACATCTTGGTCTGTTCTTTAGAAAACCCTCCTACTACACTTCAGCAGGGACTACCACTTAGAAATGGTATCACATAGCATCTGCCATTGTAGACAGCACCATTGTCATTTCCTAAGATATCTTTATGGTAAACAGCTGCCCCCTGCCTGCACCATCTGACAGGTAAATGGCATTATCAAAACATAAGCAGGCTGCTTCTTTCTTGGGATGAAGGAAAACAAAATACCAGTGAGTAAACAGAAAATTAGGATGCTCTCTTTCCCTTTGCTTTCTTGTATTTAATCAAACCATTTTCTTTTTAAAGATTTTATTTATTTATTTGACAGAGAGAGAGACAGCGAGAGAGGGAACACAAGCAGCGGGAGTGGGAGAGGGAGAAGCAGGCTTCCCACCGAGCAGGGAGCCCGATGCGGGGCTCGACCCCAGGACTCTGGGATCATGACCTGAGCTGAAGGCAGATGCTTAACTACTGAGCCACCCAGGCGCCCCTCAAACCATTTTCTAAAAACAGTTTGCCATCAGCATTTGGCCGATTTGAATGCAAGTTACTAGATCAGCCTAACAAACCACTAGTTTATAAAAATATCATCATAAATATAACTCAAGCCTTTTGAAGAGAAAGGCACTAGCATCGCATTCTGTTGATGTCACTATATGCAGCACATGCAGCTGCATCGATTGGGTCTCACAGGCAAGTTTTCAACATCAAGCCTGTCATGCCTCAACCTTCAGAGATTTTCAAATTTCACCAGAATTTATAGAGTATAAATGGTACTAGGTTGAGGTAGTAGTTTTATTTTTTCACTTGCACTCATGTAAGTTTAATTTAGTGTCAAATTCTAGTATGTAACAAAAATATACATGAAAGGCTCTCTGGTGGTTAAAGCTTTTTTTCCCTCCCACCTGCTTTACTAAGAAACTCGGCTTGAGAGGCTTACCTTCTCCACTGAATGGCCTGTTTGGAGGTCTTCAATAATCCACTGATGCTAGCAACATCAATGCTGAGACCATTTCTATATGATACATTCTCAAGATGAAAGTTTCTTAAAACCTGAAGAATAAGTTATAATTTCCTCTGAGTCTGTCTGCAGTAGGGATTCCTAACTCTAAGTGGGCAGTCCCTTCAACTGTGGGCACTGTGGATAATGTCAAAAGTATCTCAAAATTCTCCTACAGGAACTGAAAGTATAAATTAAAATAGAAAACTAAATGCCATATGGACCTTCGCTCTCCTCTCCTCTTTTTCCCAGATAAGTTGTAGTTAATTCTAAAAAAATCTAGAATCAAACTCTTTTTATTTTCCTTACAGAGTAGCTCCCTTTCCCAGATTCCTCATTTATGTTAACTGGGCCAGTGTGCCTAACAGAGAAGACACTCAATAAATACTCCCTTGCTTGAATTGGATAACTTATCTAAAATTTGCAATATCATTGTATTTTTAAATTTATTAGATTTTACAGTTTTTATCTAGGCCTCATAACATCCTTTTTTAGAGCTCTGTATGCTGAGAAGAGAGATCTTTTAACATTTAAGGACACAGAGTTGCTTAGTGGCAGACCTGGAATTAGAATTGTCATCTCCTAACTTGAATTCTTTGTTCTCTTTACCAGATTCCATTAATATTAAATATATAAAACTTAATATATGGTAACTTAACTCAAACAAGAAAACCCAAGAAATAAAAACACCCATAAATTTTATGATTATGTTAGTGTCATATTTAGTAGTCCTTTGCTGAAACTAAAATCTCATCAGAGTAATATCAAAACTTAGTAGTGCCATAATAATGATAATGCAAATTATATTAACCCACTTGATTTAAAATGCATTCCAGCAATCATAAAAATACATCCTCTATAAAATTGATATTTATTATCGTTCTTCTCCCTCACCAGATTGTAAGCTCCACAAGGGCAAGACCAAGACAAATTTTTGTTCATCATTGTATTCCCAACATCTTGCTATGCCTAACTAACAATATTAATTGAATGAGTATAAATATTGGCCATTTAATCAACTGCTTAGTGATATTCATTCATTTTTCATTCATTAACAAGTGGGTTCTTTCCCAGGACTCTGTCAAAACAAGGGTGAATAAGCCATGGCCCCTTACTCATGGAGTTCACAGCTCAAGGGGGAAGACAGACTTATAAAGAGAGGTTTGTCGCACATAATGGTTTATCTCTAGAAAATGAGCTGAACACAGATGAGAGAATGGCTAATTCCACCCTGAGGAATCAGAAATGCTTTTCAGAGAAAGATTTCTCTAGCTGGGTCTTGGAGAATGAGAGGCGGGAGAGAGAAATTGATGGAGTGTGCAAAGACTCTTCAATAAAGAAATCTAAGGAAAAAATATTTTTTCTCAAGAACTTAAAAGTCAAGACTATTTAAGTGGACTTTCTGAGCTTTTGTTTTGTTTTGCCATTCAGAATCATACAGATTATTCTTTATTAATCAAATTCTTTTTTACCCTATATTTTTTTGGCTTCAAATACAAAGCTGAAAACAGATTGTTCCCCTTAGCCACATTCTCACGAGATGATTACTTTTCCCCAAATCTGGAAATTGTGTTTCGAAGTGAGAGTCAAACTTGACTACATTTGTGTCCCTTATTTTGTTTTTGCAACATTGTTTTTTACATTATGAGATGTAAACATCATTTCTCAGCTGGATAAGATTTACCTATCTTGCCCTAAATAAGTAACTGCTCAAAGTAATAAAAGCAAGAGTCTTTAAAACAAATCATCAAAACACCATTCATACTAACTAGTCCAAGAAATTTAAAGGTACACTTGGTAGAATCAATTGTATTCGACCATGAAAGTGTTAATCCTGTTTATTTATATCTGTGTATTCAGGAACTAGAAGTTCCTCTTAAAGAGAAACAAAACATTGCGATGTTTAAAATGTCTTGAATAACAATCTTTATGGAAAGAAAAGCCACCAAGTCTTATGCTAATAATAGTTTTATTATGTTATGGAGTATTAGCATGTTTGTTTAATATTTTGTTCCAAGAGTTGGAGTTAAAAAAAAAGAATTGATTATGCTGATGGTTACATGACTCTACATTTGTTCAAATTCATAGAATCATAGATTTAAAAGGTCAATTTTATTGTATATAAATTTAATTTTTTTTAATTTTTAAAAAAGATGAGAGGGAGGAAGGGAAGACAATAGACTTTGTTTTATAATTTGGAGAAACTAAACTTTGGGTCCTTCTGACACTGCTCCGGACTTTTTTCCAGAAGGCAAACACTTGGTACATTTCAAGCAGAATAATTAAAATCAATCACCCACACAGGCAGGCCAAGAATGAAGAGCAGAAAACTTGGGATTTGACAAGAAGGAAAGAGATCCAAAACAGGAAATTGACTTGGTCAGACGTGTGGAAAATCAAGGCAACCCACAAGGCCATTAATGAAGGTCCCCATAAGACAGTCTCTGCTTCTGCACCCCGCCCTCAGCCCAGGCTCTCTCTCCAGCTGGGAGGATTTATTCCAGGGAAGCTGTGCCAGCATCTTCCAAGGGAAACACAGTTGGAGCAGGGTTACCAAGCAGTGCTGCAAAGGACGTACAGGTGGCATGCTGGAGGAATCGTCCTCAGAATCGAAAGAGGAGCCAACCAGAGCCAGTGCCCCCGGGCTCCATCCAAGGAAACCCAGCTCCACCGGACAGGTATCGCAACTCCAAAGCTGAAGAAGGGAACACCCAGTTAAGAAGGCTTTGTCCTTGGAAAACAATAGAAGCAGTCCTGTTACTGAAACACATTGGAAGGCAAACACATTAAGGTGGTCACCAGAAATGACCCAAAGATAATGGGGCTGAAAAGCGTTAAAAAGGATATGGAAGTGGATTAACATCACTGGATAGAAGCCAGCGTTAGATCAGCACTGCACACGGATTAACCAAAGAGGATAGAGACTAATGCATGACCCCAAGCCAAGCACTTCTGTTAGCCCAACAGCGTGTGGAGTCAGAACTGATGCTTGTCGAAAGTTCTACAGTTTTACATGAAAATGAGGAAAAACACATGATCACCTCCTAAGCTGTTGCGCGTTTGAATCCTAGCTGCACCATTTACTGGTTGTGTGACCATTGAATAGGTTGTTTAATGTGTTTTTGCCTCAGATTCTCTATCTGTAAAATGGAGGAGAATGTCAGTGCCTATTTCATGTAGTTGTTGTATTAAGTGAGTCTATATATATATACAGTCCCAGGCACATAGTAAGTGCTATATAAATGCTAGTTAGTATGATTATCATATCATAAACTTTCCAGATTAGAGTTGGTCTTGGTATGCCAGTACTAAGTATGTTCTGAAATAACCCTGAAACCTGACCGACGTCTGTGAACCGTACAAGGTGGCCAGTTTACAAAACTGAAATTTTCTTGCTGAGGCATTTGTTAAATCTTCCATTGATTCTTTTGGGATTTCTAGCCATATCTTCCTTGAAGCCAATTTCAGCATTCCTACTTCCCAAGGCTGATATTTTTAGAGTAACAGTGAAGTGGAATAAGCCCTGGGTTGGCAGTCAGGTGACAAGTATCTGGATGAGGTATTTTTCTGAGTCACTTGTCAAAATCACTTCCTCTTCCTGGGTCTACAACTCCTCCCAATACAAGAGAGGGTTGGACTAGATAACATTTGTGTTTCCTTTGAGTTGTGACATTTTCTTATTCTATTCCAACATTTCAGGTGATTTTTTTTTACGTTTTTTAATTGCTGTAAATGGACTTTGGGATCTAATGTGCTCCAAATACCTTCTGGGCATCTATACCTAGGTATTCCCTGCAGGCTCCTCCATCTCTGTAAGGGAAGGCAAAATTTCACCTTTCCTATCATCCCATGAGCTCTACATCCTTTCCTTCCTGAGATTCCTGAGAATGACCCCACCATTCTCTTGGTCCCAATGCAAAGCTTCAGATGCCCTAGATGCCCTGCATTACCTCTCCACATCTCTCCTTGGTCTCCTCTGTCATCTTTGAGCAGCTGCTTATGTTCAGGCTCCCCTCAGCCCTCCTTTGACCAGTGCTTCTTATATTTTAATGAGCATGCCAATCACCCGGGGATCCTGTTCAAATAT
Organism: Leptonychotes weddellii; assembly: GCF_054177405.1. Classification (NCBI taxonomy): domain Eukaryota; kingdom Metazoa; phylum Chordata; class Mammalia; order Carnivora; family Phocidae; genus Leptonychotes; species Leptonychotes weddellii. The sequence continues at coordinate 57,069,553 of NC_138372.1, forward strand.
AGATTCTGATTCTGTAGGTCTGGGATGACCAGTTTCCACATTTCTAACAAGGTCCAGGTGGTGCCAAAGCTGCTGGTTACCTACCACACTTTCGGGAGCAAGGCATTTAGTCTTCTAGTGAGAGCCCCAGAATCCAGATGTTTTCTTTTTTAATCCAATTTTCAGGTTAGTATTCCTAAACTTTGATCCTGTTCTTCCTGCTAAAATATTATGGCTTACATAATTGAATGGTAAATAAAATCTCTTCACAATAAAACCTGAACCTGTGCTTCTGCCTTAACTCCTACAATCCCCAGCCTGCATTTAACTTAATTTATCTAACTAGCCTACATTTAATCTGACTAGTTGCTTTCAGAATGTGTTCCTCACTTTCTGCCTTCATGCCTTGCTCAGACTCTATAATTTGCTTAAGATGTCATCTTCCTCCTTTTATTTCTGTTACTCAGAATCTTGACACAAATACCACTCAGTCCACGAAACATTTCTGTTTCCTCGAATGTCACCCTCTCCTTTAAATATTCATGGTGCTTTGCTTACTTTCTCTATGATGACTTACATTCGGCTCTGTAATTTCTATTTATGCATCTGCTACCTCTCCCATCACACCCAGGGCTTCTTGAGGAGATGCTTCAAAGCGGGAAAGAACTGTTCAAAACAAATGAATGGAAGCACTCTGTCACTAATTATCTAAACTCATACAGGCTGAAAATATGAAACAAATTTTAAAAAAGGCTTAGAGAGTTTCATACTGCATTGCACTGTTAGCCATTACTGAGGGTGACTAGGACTTTTGGGGCATGCCTCCTACCTTTTATTCATTTACCCTGCATTTCTGAGTGCTGTCTCTGTATAAGACCCCATCCTGAGAGGGCTGTGGCAGGACCCAAAGAATAAGGCCAGCATCACGAAAGTCATTATTATCTGGTGGGAGGGTCTGTGGGGGACAGGGACTGAGACATTTCACCATGGGTTTCTTAGGCCCCTGCCTATGGCAGAGTCCTGGCTGGGGGCGGGGGGGTGGTGGGAGGGGAGCAGTAAGTCTGGTTTGTGACATAATTGTTATGTTCTGAAAGCCTATGGCTCTGGAGATAGTATACTTACTAAACAAACACCATGAGGATTTGTGTAGAAATGTACTTTCAATGTAATGCTGTCTCTGCATTTGATATCCTTCCTCTCCAGCATTTATAGCCACCACCTGTGCTTTCATTATTCACTCTAGTGTCTCTGTCTGAGCCTGACACAATTTTACAGCGCCTCAAGGGAAGGCAGGGAGTTTCTCTCATGGACTTAGTCCTTCTGTTCACTCATGGGTGATTCTCCTAAGAATTAAGTCTCATGGACACATCCATTACCTCTGTGAGGAAGAAGATCAGAAAGTATTTTCCTGGTGTTCTTAAAGCTTATTGAAGAGGTTAAGAGAAGACTAGTTATTTTGTAATTTCTGCCTCTCCTGAGAAATCACATTGTTAAAAAGCTTAAATATGTGATCCCAACCATTCCTCCTTATATTCTGAGAACTAGAAAATTTTAGAGCTTGAAGGTAGTTTAGAGATAGAACATCCTAGTCCCTCGTTTCCTCAGTGAAGAAACTGAGGCACATGATCACACATTAACTAGGGGCCACGTGAGGCCTTAAACTTGTCTTCTGAGACTAGGACTAAGTGGTTCAATGGGAGAAAGAAAATGATATTTGTATCTATATCTATCTTATATTTATATCTATACCTATATCTGTATCTATATTATCATCTATCATCTATCTATCATCGGTCTCTTCTGTGATGTGTCAAGTACTGTGTGTTTGGTGCTTTAGATACCTTATCACATTTAATTTTAACAGTTTTATCCCAATTCCAAGAGGCAGGTGTCATCCCAACTTTACTGAGAAATCTGAATTTCAGAGAGGTAAAGTAACTTGTCCAAGAGTGAGTGTGTGGATGTTCCACCATGCCTGCAAGCCCCTTCTCAAGGGAAGACTTTACCTGGGAGCCAGCAGCAAGGGGCCCTGCCAGCTGGTGATATGAGAGGGAGATAAAAGAAACCGTCTTTATCCTTAAATGATAAGGATATCCTTATTCTACTTTTTGGGTTACTCTCTCTCTTTCTCTCTTCTTGTCTCCGAATCTTATTGCTCTGTCTTTGTGGACCTCGTGCCAAGATGCTTACCCAGCCCTCATGCCTCCTGCCTCACACCCACTCTCTGAGATGGTATCCACTCCTGGGGTTTCCATGGGTCCCTTGCCTCAAATACTTGTTATGCTATACTTCAAGCCCCTGTAGTCATTCATCAACAATTGTCTGCTACACCTGCCCCAACAGTGCACAAACCAGTGTTCAAAATGTGGAATCCATTTCTCTCTCTCTTCGTCTCCCTTTTGGAATTCCTATTTTCTTTTTATCTATAACATCTTTCTTCATCATCTTATACCTACCCTCAATATCCTTCCAAAGACAATGCAAGTCCTACCTTTTCCCCTTTTCCATGAAGTCTTCTCCCATCTCATTCTTATTAAAGAAACATTTAATGAGCAGCTATATATGACAGGACCAGGAGAGGGTAGAGAACAAGACAGATGCAGTCTGTGCCCTCATCGAGCTTATAATCTAGTGGGGGCTATAAATAAGTACTTGTAGTGACTGCTCTGGAGGGAAAGCCTAGGACAGGGAAAATTTAATATACTTTTAAATCTTCTACCTTACTCCCATCCAGCAAGAGTTTGTTAACTATCAAGTCGAATTTTTTTCAAAGCTGAGGAGAGATCTTGTGGCAGGATCTATTCCCCTGCATTTGCCTCTGGGTCCTGTGAGGACCACTGCCAGTACTCTGGGGTCTTTGAGGACTGGGGACACCTCCTAGATACTTGATATTCAAGTGGTCAGTGCCAGGTGGGAAAAATTATTGGAGCAGTTCTGCATGGATGTAAGCACATCCTGGATCAAGCAGCTGCTTCTTCAGGGGCTTACTGGGTGGTACTGGCAGGAATTCCAATTCTCTGGAGCTTGAATGAAATACACATGGCGCACTTTAATGTGAATTCAGCTAAAAGCTGGCTGGAGAACAAATGTCAGCCAAATAGCGGGTGCTGCCATAGTTGTGAATCTTCCCTTTGAAGATTGTGTCAGTACCGTTCTTCCCTCCAAAATCACCATGTTCTCAACTTAATGAGGGTTTTCAGTGGCTTGGGGAGAGATAGCAGAACATAATAGGAAACATTTTAGATTGGCTCTTATTTCTGTTCTTCATCTTAAGGTAATTTTGGTATCTGGCTAAGCTTCTTATAGAGATTGTTTTCGTATTTCTGAGACACTAACAATAGACGCATTGGACTCATATGCTCTCCTGTCTGTCAGGCACATACACCATACCACGCTCTTAATACACACGCATCTGCCCATCTTGCACACGTGCAAGCACACACACTGCAGGCATAGTTCTCCGAGGCAATCAGAGCCCATCAAGGGGCCTCCCTATTTGTGGTTTATTTTCTGCTTTTAAGTTAAGTACCATTTGAGAGTGACTATTTCATAATGGCTCACACTTGATAAAAACCAGCTCAAGAACAGTTTATATGCCCAAGACTCATATATGCAAAACAAGAACAAGGACAATAGATTATGTCAGGAGCAAACAAAAATCATTTAAAAAAGAAGTTCCAAATAGCAGCAAATATAAAACAACTTTGTTTTCCAAAAAAATTCAAGTTAAAAATTCAAGAAATAATTTAATTTTAAAATTATAAATTAGGAAAATGTGGGAACATTCTTAACATTTAGTATGTTTTGTACCAAATTTTTTGTTACTTTCACATGTACTTTTTGTATTAGGAAACATTTTGTGCTCAGATATTCTCTACCTCTTTCTATCATATAAATGCTAAATTAGCAGTCTGAAAATACCCTGATACTTTAGCAAGCCTTATTAAAAAGAACATGATTGTACAATTTCCAAAATATTATAGTAGTTTGATTTCTCTTGGTGCCATGTTCCAACAACACACTGGTATTTAAGGTTCCATGTTATAGATGGCAAAATGATTTGCTTATTCATCATTTTACATGGAGAGTTGAAATGAACACTAATTATTTAAATGACATGGCATAAAATGATTTCTAGCCACTCCTTTTTTTTTTAATGGCCACCAAAACTAATTAGGACCTGCCAAAAGAAAAGGAATACTTGCTTTTAAGCATGATTTCTTTCTCAGCTGATTTTATTTAAGATTTGTGGGGCCATATTGTTCTGCCTCAGGAAAATAGGCGCCCTCATAGAAGCCTGAAACAGTCCCCAAGAAAGGTCTAAAACCTGCAGTTTATTGAGGGCTTCTTCCTGCATAGGAACCCAGTGTAGGGAAGTAGAATGAAAGATCTTCCATAGATCTACAGAAACTCATGGAGCAACATCTGCAGAAAAAAGCCACCAACCTGACATATAAAGTGCATTTCTATGGCCCCAATTTTGAAGGCTAAAATTGTTCAGTTGTGCAACATGAAACTGAAATGTTATCAGTTTTCAGCATTACCTAAAGAACAAGTAAAGTTTAAGAGACCGCAGAAATGCCATCCAAATTGCCAACTTCACAAACCTGGCTTAATGCTGGAATTTAGAATAAAAGAGGAAGGTGATAGTGACAAAGTATGAGTCAGAAGAGCTGAAATCTCAGTGAAATTTCCCTTGGCTACTCTAAAAGGGTCTGCATTAGTAAGCCAAGAATTCAAGCTTTGTTAAGGACATCTCATGTGGGATTTGGAATGAAGCTTCAGGGAAGGATTGAGAGCCACCCATGTACCAAGGACATTTACTCTGGCCTGGCTGTGGGGCTGGTGATGGGAAGAGGCCCCCACTACTATGATACCCTTCACTGGCTTCTCAGAGAGGCTCAAATAAACTGCCTGCTGGATAGAAGGGAGTGGTAAAGTTAAATCATCAAGGACATGGAAAGTCCTCAGTCAAGAGAACATCATTAATGGCTACCAGGCAGGGAGTGTTTCTGTGCATTAGGCCCTCTCAATCACAGGCACGATGCACATGATGCCATTTCCAGCTAAGAAAGCTGAGCAGTTAAACACTTTGTCCATGGTCATGTAGTAACAGGGTAACTTGGAATCAAAGCTTACCTGGTACCTGGTTCTAAAGCTCATCCTAACAGCCACTGTGCTCTACTCCTGGTCTCTGTCATTTGCCATCCCTGGTGCCCTGGTGCTCAGAACTCATTCTGAACCTGATACTTTATAGCACAACCCAGACTTCTAGTGGAAGTCTTCATTTTTATTCTTCCTTTTCCTCTCCCAACCCCATTTCCTTTCACAAACCTTATTGGAGCCTCAATTTCTTATAGGCAAGGAGAAATGAGATGGAGAGAGTGAGTTGGAGTGAAGAGAAAAATACACCAACTTATCATAACAGTAAAACTTTGGCTAACATACAGGAGCACTGAGTAAAAGAGGCAGATGTTTTTTAATCCCTTAATCATAAATCATGTTGGCACATCATTCTTTTTTTCTTTGTTTGCTTGGGCTAAAAACATCTATGTGATTGGTTTTATTATAATGTTTCAATGTTGTTTATCAGAAGATGGAAAATATTTTATTTATTATTGACTTCTAATTCGTTTCTTTTTTTTTTTTTAAAGATTTTATTTATTTTTTAGAGAGCGAGCGAGAGAGAAACAGCATGAGAGGGGAGAGGGTCAGAGGGAGAAGCAGGCTCCCCGCTGAGCCGGGAGCCCGATGTGGGACTCGATCCCGGGACCCCGGGATCATGACCTGAGCCGAAGGCAGACGCTTAACCATCTGAGCCACCCAGGTGCCCCATCTAATTTGTTTCTTTTTCAATAGATTTATGAATTGCATTCAGAAGGCACCCCACTTTTGTAATGTTGCCTTCTTGAACCCTATTAGAGACTTTTTAAATCTATCCTTAACTTTTTTCTATTCTCTCCTTGGATACCAATGCTTTCCCAACATCTTCCTTTCATTTTCCTTTCTGAACTGTACAGACACTTTTGCAGCAGGACACATTCATCTGGCTGGAAAAATGTAGAGATTTCAAGGTTAATCTAACAATGAGTCAAGTCTGGGCTCCCTTGAATTTACATGTAAAATGGAACGTCTTTCCTTGATAAGCTTCTCCCGCCCCTTTTAAAACACAGTGCTTTTTATTGTTATTTTATTTTTTAAAGATTTATTTATTTGAGAGAGAGTGAGCGAGCACAAGCGAGGGTGAGGGGCAGAAGTAGAAGCAGACTCCCCGCAGAGCAGAGAGCCCAACTTGGGGCTCGATCCCAGGGCCCCAGGATCAGGACTTGAGCTGAAGGTGGACACTTAACCGACTGAACCACCCAGGCGCCTCAAAGCACAGTGCTTTTTAATAGCAGAGGGCCAGAATATTAACATGCCCATATTTGCAAGCCTTCAGTAGAAGGGCATTTTACTTCATTCACAAGATTATTTTCTCCACTTCCTTAAATTATTTCATAGATCTATTTATATAGTAGATATAAAGGACTGGGCAAAAAGAAATAAGGCATTAAAAAAAAAAGTTAGTGACTTCAAATGGTAAAATTGAAAATTGATTGCTTTTTTAAAATTTTAATTATGTATAGTTAACATACAGTGTTATATTAGTTTCAGGTGTACAATATAGTGATTCAATAATTCTACACATGATTCAGTGCTTATCATGATGAGTGTGCTCTTAATCCCCTTCACCTATTTCACCCATCCCCCCACCTGGTAACCATCTGGTAACCCTCTGGTAACCATCAGTTTGTTCTCTGTTGTTTAGAGTCTGTTTTTTGTTTGTTTCTTTTTTTCTTTGCTTTTTTCCCCCTAAATTTCACATATGAGTGAAATCATATGGTATTTGTCTTTCTCTGACTGACTTATTTCACTTAGCAGTATATTGTGTAGGAATATTACTAGGCCATAAAAAGAATTAAATCTTGCCATTTGCAATGATATGGATGGATGTAGGGAGTACACTCCTAAATGAAATAAGTATATATATGCCACTTCTTTATTCACTCATCTATCGATTGACACTTGGGCTGCTTCCATAATTTGGCTATTGTAAATAATGCTGAAACAAACAGGGATGCTTATATCTTTTCAAATTAGTGTTTTCATATTCTTTGGGTAAATACCCAGTAGTGGAATTACTGGGTCACATGGTAATTCTATTTTAAAATTTTTTGAGGAATCTCTATACTCTTTTCCACAGTGGCTGTACCAGTTTGCATTCCCATCAGTAGTGCATGAGGGTTCCTGTTTCTCCACAGCCTCATCAACACATGTTTCTTGTGTTTTTGATTTTAGCCATTCTTACAAGTGAAAGGTGGCATCTCATTGTGGTTTTGATTTGCATTTCTCTGATGATGAGTGATACTGAGCATCTTTGCATGTCTGTTGGCCATCTGTATGTTTTCTTTAGAGAAATATCTGTTCATGTCTTCTGCCCATTTTTAAATTGGATTGTTTTGAGTTGTGTAAGTTCTTTATATATTTTGGAGACTAACCCGTCATTGGATATGTCATTTGCATATATCTTCTCCCATTCAGTAGGTTGTCTTAGTTTTTTTTATTGTTTCCTTTGCTGTGCAGAAACGTTTTATTTTGACATAGTTCCAATAGTTTATTTTTGCTTTTATTTCCCTTGCCTCGGGAGACGTATCTAGAAAAATGTTGCTATGGCCGATGTTGGAGATATTACAGCCTTTGCTCTCTTCTAGCATTTTTATGGCTTTAGGTCTACATTTACTCCTTAACTCAGTTTGAGTTTATTTTGTGTATGGTGTAAGCCAGTGGTCCAATTTTATTCTTCTGCATGCAGCTGTCCAGTTTTTCCAGCACCACTTGTTGAAGAGACTGTCTTTTTCCCATTGCATATTATTTTCTCCTTTGTCAAAGATTAATTGACCATATAATTGTGGGTTTATTTCTGGGCTTTCTATTCTATTCTGTCTATCTGTGGGTCTATTTCTGTGGCAGTCCCATACTGCTTTGATTACTACAGCTTTATAGTATATCTTGAATTCTGGAATTGTAATATCTCCAGCTTTGTTTTTCTTTTTCAAGATTTCTTTGGCTATTTGGGGTCTTTTGTGGTTCCACACAAATTTTGGCATTGTTTGTTCTAGTTCTGTGAAAAAATGTTGTCGGTATTTTGACAGAGAGTGCATTAAATCTGTAGATTGCTTTCGGTAGTATGGACATTTTAACATTTGTTCTTCTGATCCATGAGCATGAAATATCTTTTCATTTGTTTTTTCTTCTTCACTATCTTTCATCAGTGCATTATAGTTTTCAGAGTACAGGTCTTTCACCTCCTTGGCTAAGTTTATTCCTAGATATTTTATTATTGTTGGTGTAATTGTAAATGGGATTGCTTTCTTAATTTCTCTTTCTGTTGCTTCATTGTTAGTATATAAAAATTCCACAGATGTCTTTACATTGATTTTTATCCCGAAACCTTACTAAAATTAATTAATCAATTCTAGGGTTTTTTGGTGGAGTCTTTAGGGCTTTCTGTACATACTATCATGTTGGGTGCAAATAGTGTGGGTTTTAATTCTTCCCTACCAGTTTGGATGTCTTTTACTTCTTTTTATTATCTGATTGCTGTGGCTAGGACTTCTAGTACTATGTTAAATAATAGTGGTGAGAGTAGACATCTCTGTCTTATTCTTGACCTTAGGAGAAATGCTCTCAGTTATTCAACACTGAGTATGATGTTGGCTGTGGGTTTTTCATAGATGACCTTTATTAGGTTGAGGTGTGTTCACTCTGTCCTACTTTACTGAGAGTTTTTATCATGAATGGATTTTGTACTTTGTCAAATGCTTTTTCTGCATCTATTGAAATGATCATATGGTTTTTGTCTTTTTATTGATACAATGTATCACATTGATTGACTTGTGAATTTTGAATCACCATTGCATCCACTTGATTGTGATGAATGATTGTTTTAATATATTGTTGGATTTGGTTTGCTAATATTTTTTGAGGAATTTTGCACCTGTGTTCTTCAGAGATATTGTAGTTCTCCCTTTTTGTAGTGTCTTTATCTGGTTTTGGTATCAGAGAAATCTTGGCTTCATAGAATAGATTAGGAAGTTTTCCTTCCTCTTCTGTTTTTTGGAATAGTTTGAGAAGAACAGGTTTTAACTCTCCTTTACATGTTTGGTAGAATTCACCTGTGAGGCTGTCTGGCTCTGGACTTCTGTTTGGTGGTAGTTTTGTGATTATTGATTCAATTTCATTGCTGGTAATTTGTCTGTTTACATTTTCTGTTTCTACCTGATTCAATTTTCAGAGGTTATATATTTCTAGGACTTTATCCATTTCTTCTAGGTTGCCAATTTGTTGGCATATATTTTTTCATAATACTCTTACAGTCTTATGTATGTCTGTGGTATCAGTTGTTATTTCTCCCCTTTCATTCATGATTTTATTTATTTGAGTCCTCTTTTTGTTTTTGTATTAAATCTAGTTAAAACCTTATTGATTTTGTTGATCTTTTCAAAGAAGCAGCTCCTCATTTCATTGATCTGTTTTATTGTTTTTGTTGTTTTGTTTTTTAGTTTCTCTTTTGTTTATTTTGGCTCTGATATTTATTATTTCCTTCCTTCTGCTGGTTTTGGACTTTTTTGTTCTTCTTTTTCTCATTCCTTTATGTGTAAGATTAGGTTATTTATTTGGGATTTTTCTTGCTTCTTGAGGTAGGCCTGTAATGCTATAAACTTCCTTCTTAGAACACCCTTTCCTGCAACCCAAAGATTTGGGACTGTTGTGTTGTCTTTATTTCTTTTTTTAAATTTAATTTTATTTATTTACTTGAGAGAGACAGAGCACATGAGTGGGAAAAGGGGAAGAGGGAGAAAATATCCAAGCAGATTCCTGCTGAGCCTGAGCCCAATACAGGGCTCAATCTCATGACCCATGAGATCAGGACCTGAGCTGAAACCAAGAGTTGGACACTTAACTGACTGAGCCAGCCAGGTGCCCCAGGACTGTTGTGTATTCATTTTCACTTGTCTCCATATATTTTTGATTTCCTCTTTGTTTGGTTGACCCATTCATTGTTTAGTAGCGTTTTATTTAACCTCTTGTGTTTGTGTTCCTTCCGTATTTTTTCTTGTGGTTGATTTCTAGTTTTATAGTATTGTAGTCATAAAAGATGCATGGTATGACTTTTATCTTTTTGAATTTTTTGAGACTTGTTTTGTGGCCTAACATGTGATCTCTTCTGGAGAATGTTCCATGTGTACTTGAGAAGAATGTGTATTCTGCTGTTTAGGATGCAGTGTTCTGAATATATCTGTTAGATCCATCTGGTCTATTGTGTCACTCAAAACTTCTGTTTCCTTGCTGATTTTCTGTTTGGATGATCTATGGACTGATGTAAGTGGGGTGTTAAAGTCCCCTACTGTTATTGTATTACTGTTGATCATTTCCTTTATGTTTGTTATTAGCTGCTTTATGTATTTGGGTGCTCCCATGTTGGGTGCATAAACATTTACAATTGTTATATCTTCTTGTTGGATTGCACCATTTATGATTATGTAATGTCCTTCTTTGTTCCTTGTTACCATCTTTTTTCTAAAGTCTATTTTGTCCAGTATAAGTATTGGTAACCCAGCTTTCTCTTTACTGACATTTTCATGATTTATGTTTCTCCATCCCTTCACTTTCAATCTGTAAGTGTTTTAGGTCTGAAGCGAGTCTCTTGTAGGCAGCATATAGATGCATCCAGCTTTTTTATCCATTCTGTCACCCTATGTCTTTTGATTGGAGTATTTAGTCCATTTACATTCAAAGTAATTATTGATATGTGTGTATTTATTGCCTTTTGTTATTTGTTTTATGGCTGTTTTGGTAGTTCCTCTCTGTTCCTTTCTTCTCTTGCTGTCTTCTCCCATGATTAGTTGGTTTTCTTTAGCAAAATACTTGGATCGCTTACTCTGTTTTTTGCATATCTATTACTATTTCTTGATTTGTGGTTACCATTCATTTACATATAACACTTTCTGTATATAGCAATCTATATTAAGCTGATGGTCATTTAATTTTGAACTCATTCTTTACTCTCCTCCCCCCATGTTTCAGATATTTGGTATCATATTTTATATCCTTTTGTGTTTCTCTTGACTGATTTTTACAGAGATACTTAATTTTTTTTTTTTTTTTTTTTGCTTTTGTGCTTCATATTTTTCTTACTCTTACTTATGGCTTTTGTTTTCCACTTGCTAAGTCCCTTTAACATTTCTTGTAGGGATCATTTAGTGATCATGAATTCCTTTAATTATGTTTGTCTGGGAAACTGTTTATCTCTCCTTCTATTCTGAATGATAACCTTGCTGCATAGCATATTCTTTGCTGCAGATTCTTCCCTTCCAGCACTTTGAATATATCCTGGCACTCTCTTCCAGCCTGCAGTTCCTGCTGAAAAATCAGCTGATTGCCTTATGAGGTTTCCCATGTATGTAACTGTTTTCTCTTACTGCTTTTAAAATTCTTTATCACTACTTTTTGCCATTTTAATTACTATGTGTCTTGGTGTGGACCTCTTTGGGTTGATTTTGTTGGGTGCTCTCTGTGCCTTTTGGATCTGGATTTCTGTTTCCTTCCCCAGATTGGGGATTTTTTCAGCTATTATATCTTGAAATACATTTTCTGCCCCTTTTCTCTCTCTTCTCTTCCTGGGATTTGTATAATGAGCATGTTATTATGCTTGATAGTGTCACTGAGGTCCCTAAATCTATTTTTATTTATTATTATTAATTTTTCTCTCTTTTTCAGCTTGATTGCTTCCCATTACTCAGTCCTCTAGGTCACTGATCAATTCTACTTCCTCTATTTGCTACATACTCCATTTTTTGTATTGTTAATTTTAGTTATTGAGTCTTCATCTCTGATTCATTAATTTTTATGTTTTTTCTTTGTTAAGGGTCTCACTGAGGTCCTCCACTCTTAAGTCAGGAAGTATCTTTATGACCATTACTTTAAATTCTCTAGCAGGCATATTACTTATCTCCATCTTGTTTAGGTCTCTTGCTGTGATTTTGTCTTGTTCTTGTATTTGAGATATATTCTTCTGTCTCATTTTGTTTAGCTCTCTGTGTCTGTTTCCATGTGTTAGGAAATCAGCTATGTCTCCTGCTCTTGAAAGTAGTGGCCTGCAGTGCAATGTCACCCATTTCCCAGAACCTGGTGCTTCAGAAGTGTCTCCTGTGTTGTGTGCATCCTGCTATTGTGGCTGAGCTGCATTTATCTTTAGTCCAGTCATTTGCAATAGCTCCCTTTCCCTGTTGTGGGTAGGGTTTGGGACCTGTGTCATTAGTGGGCCAGTCTGGGGCTGTCTTGGGCTTGAGTTGCATCAGACTAGTTAGTCATTTGCCAGAGATGTCATAGCACTAAACTGCAGGGTGTTTTCCCTTGTTTTCCTCTGAGAAGCTTTTGTTGGGGGGGGGGGGCACAGTCAGACCAGAAGTCTGCCCCCAGCCCCTTGCTAGGGCTGCAGTTGGAATGGTGGTTATCTTCCCCTCTCCCTGGGGCAGGAATCGCTTTGGAGTGCTTCTGACCCCTGTTGGGGTTCTTGCACACTGCCAGGCTTTCGCACTGTTTTAGATGGGCTTCAGCAAAGGATGTAACGGAGGGGGCAGGTCTGCAGGAGAATGCAGGGGTAGAATGCACAGTGTTAGCAAAGTTTGCACAGATCTGCTGTGGGAGGGGACCTGGAGCTGCTTTAGAAACTCCTGGTACAGGGCTAGAGAGGGCGACTCCACAGGAGAGTGTGGGAGCAGGGTGCATGGTGCCAGCAAAGTATACAGGTTTGCTATGAGAGGGGACCTACAGCTGCCAGGCAAAACTCCTGCTGAGTTGGAGGGGGTGAATCCGCAGAAGTGTGCAGTGGTGGGGCACCCTGTTAGTAAGCTAGGTAGAGAGTATGGACACTATGCTTATTCCTGCAGGTGTCTGTGTATCTAGACTGGGAGTCGTGGAAGGGAAATGGCACCCTCCAGCAATTTTGTTCTCAAAATCTCTCAAAGATCCCTGCTCCTCCAGCACATGCTCTGAGATTAGTAAACAAATCTCCCTCCTGTATAGCCCAGACATTTTTCAAACTGCAGCATCTGTGTATATCTCTGTGGGGCTATTTGTTGTGTTGTCTCTTTAAGGGTAGGGACTCAGGTTCTTATTGCCCTCCTAGCTCTCCCAGAGGCCAGCCTGCTGATTTTTAAAGTTCCAGGTTTTAAGCTCCACTGACTGTAAGACTCACAAAATCTGCCCCTCTGGTTTTCAAAGCCAAATGTTACAGGGATTCCTCTTCCTTGTGCAGGTTCCCCCGGCATGGTGTGCCTGGTGTGAGGGTCTGCTCCTCTCCCACTCCACACCAGGGCATCCCTCCCTCCCACAGACAGTCCTGTGGGTCTGTTTAGCTCCCAACTGCATCTCTACCCTTCCTACCCTCTTTGAGAGAGTCTGTTCTGCCAGTCTTTGGGTTCTTTTCTGGGTTGTTACACTGAATAGGTGTTATCTGGTTGTCTCCCTTGGAGCAGGTGAGCTTAGGGTCTTCCTACTCTGTCATCTTCCCTGGACTCTTGATTTGATGGCTTTCAAATGTGTCACATGACAGCCCCCAGTCTTCCCAGCACAGAAAACATTAGAGAAGAGATTGCCAGATTCTGTGCTGTTTTAGCTACCTTTTATTCTTGGAAAGTTGTGGAGAAGTTGGTTAATTTGACCTGATAAATTTAAGAGGGTCCATGACCTTGACATTATCCTGATGTCCAAGCCTTGTATAATGTGGTACTCAATTTTCATGAGTGAATCAATCACATTTGTTTTAATGGGGGATAGCTTTGTTTTCTGGGAGATGATAGACTCACTAAGGGCCAGAAGTAACTTAGGTCCTGAGAGAAGTCTTCAATATCCATGTTAGTTCTAGTAGAAAAAAACATGATATATGGAAATTTACTTTGAAAAAGTAAATTATTCCTGCTATATTGGTAAGCTATTTCTTTTCATCTGTGATTTATTGAATTGTATTCTTATAATCATATAGCTATATTTTAAAAACAAACATTTAAGGATAATATTTGCAAGAAACTGGAAAAAATGTCAAGACACCATTTCATATACCATGGTCTGCAATAATTTTAGTTCAATTTTGTCCCCTTATGCCAACAAAGACTGATTTATAAAGCATGTTCCCCAGTCCAGAACCAGATAATACTGGAGATAATTATTGTGCCTGGTTAAAGAGCAATTTCCTGAGGCACCACTTGTAAAAGTGAAAGAACATACATTGGAATGAGTGTTCAGCTATACAGTAAAAGAAAAATACGGAGTTGTTAAACAGAGCCCGTTTTCCAGTATTAGTTTAAATAATAACTGCATTATGCCTGGTGATTCCGCAGAACCTTTAATAGTGTAATTTTAGTGTATGGATTCACAAACTTTTTAAACTTTGTAGGCAACACAGAAAAATCTAATCATAGTCCAATTTCAAACACTTTAGAAATAGGATTAGTGCTTTGTCACCTAAAAGTAGGAGTTAGTAAGATTTAAAGCAGAATTTAGATTTCTTCTGGAAGCCGAACTATATTTTTATTTTAAATAAGAATCATTAATTGTATTAGCATCTAATTAGATTTGGAACATTTTAAAAGAACACTGAAAACTGCAAGAATATTGTTTTATGTTTTCATTGAAAGAAACCCATTAAATTTTAAAGAAAAATTTTGTAGACTTAACATAATTCAATTAAAAAATAGGTTCTTACACATTTGTTAAGGAAGAGCTGGATGTAAGAAAACTTTTAGCTTAAGATAAGCCAGTGATATGTACACTTAATCTTTTCTTAGAAAACTATTGTTAGTGTTCATTTTTAAAGGTTCTCTAAATTCATCCCTGCCTTTAAAATGATGAGATTTGCTTCTTCCAATGTTGGTAAAACCAAATGAGGGACTGAGCAAACCTTTGGTAAATTAAAACAAAGACCAACTAATTTAGGCCACTGTTTGGGTTTTAAAAATCCATTTCTTATCCATTTAGTTTTGACTTATTCACTTTATATAAATTATCAGTTTCAGTTATTTGACAATGCACAGCTAGAGAAAAATGGAAATTTTTTAAAAGATAAATCTAGATATTAAACCTTAGTTGATAGAAGATTCTGTCAGCCTATGGTAGGTTTTAAAAACTAAAGCTTTTCTCCTTTTCTAGCTTAAAGAAATAAAAAGACAGGTTTTTTTATCTAAATCTTTATTAGAAGAAAAAAACATTTAAAATGATGAGTAACAACAGATTTCATTAAATATTAAACATTTTAGTTATCAAAGATATTTAGACAATATGTTCCTAATATTTCTGCACAGCAGAAGCACACTGATTATAGAGCTCAGACTGTCATGTGCTCATGTGAGTTTGTTTTTGGCATAAAAGAATATCTAAAGTCACATTTAAATAAATGTGATCATAGATAAGCTGATAACTTACTGTTGATTCTCAAAGCTTTCACAAATTATCATATCTGACTGACATTCCTTTGGGATGAATACTTTAACACTGAGTAACAAACTGAATTCATTTTCTTTAAAGTTAGTAATACTAGTAAAATTACTTAAAATTGAATTAGAAATTATGTTCCTGTTTATATTAGCACAATAAAAGTTATTATAAACAAACTGATTATTTCATATCAAAAGTTAAAAAAGGAAATAACACACATAAAACACTTCTTGATGATAATAATCATTTAAAACAGAGCGATTCAGTACATGACACCTGTGAGCACCCTTTCCAGGGGTAAAATTTCCCTTTGTAATTTCTCAAAGTGTTCCTTTCCAAACTCTGTAAAACACTGAGAAATGATCTACCATAAAAAAGATTAGATTTTTAAACTTCTCACTTTTAGTAAAAAAACAAAAACAAAAACAAAAACAAAACAAGCATCCTTTCACTTTTTTTTTTCTTGCGTGTAGTACACATTCATGAATGTCCACTAGGCGCAAGGGAAATTGTTTATGCTGCAAAACTACTCTATATAGTGAGGATATCAAACATACTGAAATGACAAGTGGTTTCCAACCAGTGACCTAAGAGGAAAACAAATTCAAGAAGACTTGTTTCAATCACTAAACATTGCAGGTTTTTTTTTTTTTTAAACAATGTTTATAAATTTGCCCACAAAATCTGGGTAATATTAAACAGCCAGTAAGGCACTTTGTCAGAGAGGACTAAGTAGTAAAGGCTGGATGATTGGCAATTTGTTTAATAGGAAACATTCTATACTCAAAGAGAGCAAAATCTGGAGCAGGCAGTCCTTTTACCAATTTACTGTCAAACAGGAGCAGGGAAAACTTTAAAATTTTCTATTTCACTTTGTTGACCAATTTTCCCTGCAGAAGTCTTTTAGTTGTAATTTAAAAAATATATTAGGAGCTATCGATTTAAATAGCGTTTCATTTTTCAATGTAATATTTAAAAGAATATGAACATATTCACTAGTGTTTTCAAAACATCCAAGCCACTATATTTAAAAATGAATTACAAAACAAAAGATCTTAGTATAAAAATGTACCATGTTATTAACAATTCCCTTGCAACTTCTGATGGCTTCACATATTACAGTATAAGCTTTGGTATTAAACATGCAAATAAAAGCCAACAGGGTGGTGAATACAGTGTTCCAAACACAAAGCACTTATGAAACTAGTGTTGTGCAGACACAGCAGATGAAGATTAGGTAACACCGCTGCAGGATGACCACAGTTTGCACTTCTAATGCTTCTTAGTTTGCATACTTGGCTCGTTCAGAATCTTCAGCAGAGACTGACTCATGTAATAGGGCCTTTCAGCAGAACCATCGTTTCTTTCTATATCTTCCACTAGGAGGAAGAATGGCACAGAGTAAATATCAAAGCAAAACTGTAAGAGAAGTAACGTCGCCATCTGCTGCACACTTGCTTTACAGCAGTTCAAAACTTTTTATTTTTTTAAATAGCATAGTTTGGCATCATTATTGTAAACATACCTATGAGAAAACAAGCAGCCCTTGTTATTATGTTAGTAAAATATTACCCCATTCTGTGTACCAGGTCATATTCTGCTAATAGTGCATGCCTCTCAGGTGCATGACTGAAAAAATAACTTTACCTTCTTTTGGATAGGAAACTTACCAAAAAAACCCAAAAAACAAAAAACGAAACAAAAAAAACACAAAAAACCTCATCCAGAATTTCCAAATTCACCTCCAAATTCCTGAAAAGTAGTATGTACTCAATTCACTTTATAAATTATTGTATTTGTTCAAAATTGCTTTTGTTTTGCCATCAACAATTTAGGTAGCATAGTTTTAAAAAATATTTGTAAAATTTTAATGTATTTCAAAAAGCCTTAAACTGCAAGTTTTGAAAAATATTGTTTTGCAGTTAATTGCTTAGTAAGATAATAGCTTCTAATTTTTTTCCCTCAAAAACAATGCTCATTTTTACTCTCTTCTACACAAAGAACAAACTAGTGGGGAAAACTTTTTCTGACTAGAACTAAGTCCATAATATAGTTCAAACTTATATACTTAGAGATTCTTCCTCTAAGTGGTATTTAAAAATATTGAACCAAATAGCATTTCTTTTCCTATGATTTTCTATCCATGGGTTATATCCTTAAAATATAGCCAACTATAGAATGTGCCTCCATATATCAGTGAACACTTTTACTCTAGTGAATTTTTTGGTCTCATCAGCAGATATAATGTAATACATGGGCCCCATCTAGTCTAAGAATCTAAAATACAGAAGAAGTTATGATTATTAGAAGTCTGAAATTAATCTTTGTCTTAATTTTCTAACTTCTGGGACAGCCAAGAATATAAGAATATAGGCAACCAGTTTCTTGCATGTTGATTTATATTTTATTCAAGTGATTTTCCAACTTTTATGTGTATCAGAATCAACTAGAGAACTTTATAATTCACAAGCTGCCCCACACCCAAACACAACATATCAGAATCTCTTAGGGAAGGGGCATAGGCATCTATTAGAAGTTCTCAGAGTGATTCTGATGCCTACAAAAAAAAAAAATTAGAACTGTGTTGTTTCATCATCATGTATCATCATTCAACTACTCCTGAAGGGGATGTATTCCCCAACACTTTTTAACACTTAAGAGAGAGGTGACTGGGGCACCTGGGTGGCTCAGATGGCTAAGCCTCCCACTCTTGATCTCAGCTCATGTTATAATCTCAGGGTCGTGAGATCCAGCCCTGCATTGGACTCTGCACTGGGCGTGGAACCTGTTTAATATTCTCTCCCTCTCCCCCCTTTCCTGCTGCTCACGTGTGCACATGTGCACTTGCAAACACACACTCTCTCACTTTCTCAAAAAAAAAAAAAAGAGGTTTTACTATTTACTAGATCTTGGTTGTGAGCTCTGTATTGTTGGATAATAATAATAACCATCCAGAAAGATAGATTATCACTCTTCTCTGAATTATGCTTCAAGGAGAATGAGTGAAGAAGGCCCTTTGCCACAAGGTGAAGCCAAGTGACACTTTTGACTATAACAATCTCAAGAAAATAAGCCAAGAACAAGATGGTGGCCATTATTATAAAGACCACTATTTTGAAAATCTTCCTTATTCATTGGTTTCTTGCTATTAAGCTGTCACAGAGTCAGTCTAAATCCAGGTTCCCATAATTCAGGATTACAGAAGTTAGTTTTTATATTAATTTGTGACACGATGATACATTTCTGACTCTCTTCTTAAATACATGGATCATATTTAGATCACATTTAGACCACAATCTTAGATCAACACATTTCTTTGTGTCAATACATAAGCTTAGTGTAAATGCCCAAAGGATACTACAATTCAATGTTCCTTTTGGGGTAATTTTTACACTGTTAGCCAAATCATACACATGTGCACACAAGGGATGGACAGGCAAAGTACTTGAGTGTCGATTCATGCTTTGTTCCACCATGCAAAAGACTAAGGCATGGCTGCCAGCAACCAGCTTGTTGTTCTGGCCAGCAAGGATGGAGTATAAAAATAACTTTCCTGCTAAACTCTCAAGAGAGAGATTTCCTATCGCACAGTGCACCCCTGTAAAGGTACCAAACAAGGTACCAATGGAGTGTTAGTAGTGTATTTCCTTACGGAAAAATCTGAAGTGTCTTGCTCATCTTTTCTCTTTCTTTCCTCACTTAAGTTGAGCTAAAACTAAACCTTTTGTAGAATGAAGTCAAACAATCTCTTTAATCTAGAAAAACAGGTATGCTTGTGAAAGATAGAATCACTCGTCTGAAACCGATCCATTCCAACTTTCTGTATGGTGGGAGTAGGAAAATAGGAATTTGTCTCCATCTGGGTTAGAGACAAAAGGCATGAGTTATGTAGCCATTTCAGTTTTGTTCAGAGTATGTTAACGGTGGCTAGAGGTTCATAGTATTGGAAATGACATCCCAAAACTCAGATTCAACTTTACTATGATTATAATTTCACTAAAACAAAGTGGGCTATGGGGTTATGAGGTTCCCCAGTAATTTTTACCTAGCAGTGTTCTCTATGGAACTTGTATAACATTAACATCCCTGTTACGGTCTTGAATCACACACTGAAATATACTTCCTAGGGAAACATTTATACGAGTTTAATCACAGTTGAGAAAGCTGTCCACTAGCCAGAGCAGCTACATAACCATAGCACCATATTTACAAATTTAGTACCATATGCTGGTGAACTATGTCAATCTTTTTTATGGCTAATTGACTATACGTTTATAGTGCTTTCGAAAATTGCCTGAATATCCTTTACAAATACACATTTATAAAAAGAAAGGCGATCAAAGTGCTGCAATGGGAAACAGCACTCCGAGTTATAAAAGTCTCATTTAAAACACTTTTGGCTATAGGCTTTAAATATATGTTTGACATTTACACCTTGCTTTTTCAGCTGGGACCACAGTCTATAAAGTATCCTAGTTCACAGTGGCTACTGTCACCAAATGCCTGTCACCTCAGGTGGTACCAGGTTCTGGCTTTTTAGGAATAAGCACAGAAATTTCACATTACTCAAAAGCATCATTTTCAAGTTACAAATGATCTAATTTACAAAAGTTCTATTTAAAAATGAATGTCACTGTTTGGAGCTTTTCTACTCTTTCTGCTTCTGGGGAACTAGTAGCATCTTGTTCAGAGTTCCGTGCAGGGTAGGGGCTATGAAGTAGGGTTTTTCTCTGGATCCATCATTTCTTTCCAGATCTTCACCTGTATATGCAGCAGCCAAAGCAGGCAAAACAGCAAGCGACAGCAGAATTAAGTGTATTTTTATAAATTGGAGAGTCAAACAGGGAAAAATCAGAGAAATTAGCGTTAGAAAGTCAAATATAAGACAATCTGTACCGTTAAGTTGCTGATGCTGGACAAAGTAAGAAACTTCAACCTCTGCCAGGAAGCACTGAAACTTCCTAAATCCCACCAATGCCCGAAGAGGTTTATTTTGATAGTTTAAAGGTTAATAAGATCTTTCATATCCTTTCAAAACTATTATCTCTAAATCTGTGACTGTTCATTTCAGAAAGGTAAAAATGCCACATCTGAGATGAAGCCGAATAAAAAGTCTGTGGTAAATGTAGAACAATAATTGAATTTCAAAGTCACTTTTAATGGTAGTCCACACCCATAACATTACAGATGAAGAAACGGAGACCCAGGTATGTGAAATGATTCTCCTGAAGTCAAAAGCTCTGGGGCAATCAGAATGAGGTGAGGACCCAGCCTCTTGACACCTAGTTCGGTTCTTGTCCTACTTAACTATAAGTTATCCTGTCTTAAATTTCCTCAGATTGTATTAGAAAACTACTGGCAGGGTTTTCTGACTTCATGTAACACATGAATTTACCTTCCTGCTTTGCCTAGGCTAATAATAAAATGATGGAATGTTCACTGAGCACACACCTATCAGGTGATTCAGGGAAAGCACCAGAATGATGCTGAGGAGCAAGAAGTTGGCACGGAATTAAGCTTCCTAAAGATAGAATTCGTAGCAGATAATATCTATCAATAAGTATACAAGTACGGCTTAACTCTGTTTCCACTAGTGTATTAAAAAAGATTTTGTTATTCATAGTCTTTATTATGACAAAGGATAAGAAATATTATATAAAACCATATAGGATAATCATAGATTTATGGAATAAATCTAAATTATTTTTCATCCTTTTTTGGGAATGGTTGGATTATTGATTTAGATTTTTACATTAGACCTCACAATGACCTTCCTCAGATAAAATGAAAAGCTAAGGAGGGAATATGATGGACACTGAACATTTTTTTCTTTTTTCCTTAACCATATTTCTATATCATATACAGTATATCTACATTGTTATTACTTTTGAAGCATTATTAGGAAGCATGGTATGGATCACACTAATAATCATCTACAACACTACTTTTTTCTCATACTGGGACCAGAATTCTCATTGCCTTGTAATATTAAAAATATGCCATGTTTCTATAAATGCAGTGTTTGCAAATGGTTTGCATTTTTAAAAACACCAGTTGTCTGGCAGCCAAGAGAATAGGTATAAAAAGATGTGTATGTATAAAGGTACAGTTCCACACGATCAGAATTTGGCTTATGGCACCATTTAAGAATGTTTTCCAAAGTAAGATGTTGCCCATAGTAAAAGTTGGGAAGGGAGGAGAAATATAATTTCGTATCCCTTGTTCTTTATTCTCAAAGACCAGAGTCTCCAGAAGGAAACTATTCATGTTCAACACACAATGTATTGAATAAAGCTGAAATTACACCTGGTTTTCAAGAAGTTGGTAATTATTAATATAAAAGGGTAGAAAACATTTCTTACTGCTCAAATTTAAAATCCACTGTCAAATTTAAAATCCATAAGACTTTTTCCAAAGCTTCCAGAGACTGGAAGCTAGTAGTTTCTATGCATTTCCTGAGATACATTTTGAGAAACATTTTCAGTTATATAAGAATGGGGAAGATCCTAAAGGGATCTCCCACTACTTCTATGATTAGCATCTGAGATGAAAAAAAGAGATCTTTGAACATTTGAGACCTCTGTCTCAGGCACTACCATATTTCTGTGTTCCTTTCTCCATCTCCAACCTGAGCCGAATTTTGTTCATGTGGCATTTTGTAGATGGCTTCTCCTACCTAATAAACCACCAACAGTGGCATTAGAAGATGATTAAACATTTCTGTTCCATTTATAGCCAGAGAGAGAACTAACTAGTATGCACAGTTCTCCTGATTTCTGAATTGTCCAGTTATTGAAAATAATTTTTAAATGTTAAGAAAAAAAAAAAAGTCAAACCACTTTCTAGGAGTTTTTTCCTTTGAATATGTCTCCCTGTAAGTATTATCTCCTCTCCTGACCCCACTGTAAAGTTGGTGCTGTGAGTTATGCCAAAAAATAAACTGTTAATTTTACACAAGTGGATCACTCAGTAATGCCCTGTCACAGAATGTTTTCTCTGCTTCTCTTAAGAGCAATGTGCCAGAGAAATAATCACTCAGAGGGTGGGCTAACAATTTGTTCTTTCATCTGCTGAGCCTGCTTTCCCTAGGCTGAAGGTAAGAGCCAGGTTAAGCTCCTAGGGCACTAGGTTCTCCAAGGCTTTTAAGATGAGATGCTAATAGAAAACCTATCCATTATGAGTTACACATGCCGCACAGAGGTACAGCAAATACGTCAGTGATCAAAGCTCTTTTAAAAGTATTTTAACTCTAAGCGTCAGAATCGATCAAGCTGTTTCCTAGACATTCTCCTCCATGAATCTAGTGTGAATTGGCCCTATGTGTCTTGGAAACTATTGCTAGCTTGGCTTTATCAGAATTATAAAGCCTCTCCTCAAAAAGGTCCTGAAGTCCAATCTCAAAGCCATGTCCTCAGTGCTGTTAATGATTAGATTCCGTTGTGCTTTATTATTAAAATTTGAAAATACTAAGATGTGCAAAAACAGTTTCATGCTAACACCATGCCGTGGAGCCCGAGGTTCATTTCAGTAGCTGACTCTGCGGTGCTTTGCAAACTCCATTCTCTTGGCTGTTAAGGTTTAAAGAGCATCTACTAAACAGAGTCTCTTTCCAAATCAACACTATTTGATAGTTGCAGCCAGGCCATAGCAAATTCACAAGCCAGCTAAGGACATGGGTCTGGGTCTTAACCTTCTTATCTTTCAGTTACTCTCCAAAGGGGGAAAACACATATACTGAAAACTTACAGAAGCAGATGAAAATTGTATCAATACACATTGCATAGACGCTGAAGAACCCATGTGCAACTAGGTAAGATCCAATAATGACTGTCTGTAAATGAGTAAAGAACAAAATGAAGATGTCATTAACTTGTCCAGAAGAACAATAATGCAGCTTTAAATGAAAGTCATGATGAGAAACGCTGAAGTACCCTATATTAGAAAAGATTTCAATATAGAGACCAAAAAAGTACAATGTTAACACTTTTGGGTAATTTGTACTGGGATCTAAATGTATATATTGTCTGCCAATTTTCTTACCACTATCCCCAATGCCTACCAAAAATATCCCAGATTTAGGATCCTGTAGACTGAGGCAGGAAAGCACGGGAGTTAAGAGCACACACTGCCTAGGGTTGAATCACATGTCAGGCACTCACTCAACAAGTTACTTAACCTCACTGTGTCCCCTGCCTCCTATAAAAAATTACTGGTGGAAAAGGGGAAAATGTGAATAATAATAGTATTTATGACATATGGATTGAGTGAGTTAATTAATTGCTATAGATACTGCAGGGCTCCTACCAGGTCCTCTCCAGCTGCTACATCTATCATCCAATTGTTAGGAATGTAGGCTGCTGACAACTGAGTGGCTTCACTCACTAGGAATTGCCCTTGTTGCAGGGAACTGCCTCATCCAAGGTTACACCAGCATCCAGGGGGCAACCCCTGGCCAACGGCTGCCTGATGCAGCATACAGAGGCCTAATTCTTCCTTCAGAACTTCCTGTCAATATGTCTGAGGTCTCTACTGTAACTGCAGCTTTTTCCTTTGCCCATGCCTGCCCTCCTCACTTCCTTGTTATAAGGGTATCTCAGGAGAACACTTCCAAATAACCTTCCGCATACAATCCTGTCTCAGAGGTTGTTTCTAAGGAATCCAATCTAAGGCAGAATAAGGCTTGGCACAAAGTAGGACCAATAATGTTAGCTATTATTATTTTTCTTATTACTTTTATTTTGCCATCTCTGATAAATCAGAGTCAATATTACCTACCCAGTTGTTATGAATGAATTGTATCCTCTCAAAATGCATATGTTGAAACCTAACCCCCAATGTGACGATATCTGGAGGTGAGGTTTGGGGGAGGTAATTAGGTCATGAGGGTGCAGCCCTCATGAATGGGATTAATGCCCTTAAAAGAGGAGACAGGAGAGATGATGATACCTCTCTCCACCATGTTAAGATACAGTGAGAAGGGGTCCCTTTGCAAACCAGAAAGACAGCTCTCACCAGGAACTGAATCTGTGGGCACCTTCATCTTGGACTTCTCAGCCTTCAGAAATGTGAGGAATAAATTCTTGTTTAAGCCACCCAGTCTATGATATTTTTGTTATAGAAGCCTGAACTGACTAAAACACCAACTCTTACCAGCAAAGGTACCCAGTAGTAATTTAAAGATGTTGGTCCTTCTATCATCGTTGGCAATCTGTGTGTGAAGAGTAAGAAGGCCAGCACACCTACATTGGAAAGGCAGAATATGTATATTATGTATTTGCAAAGGAATATAGCTTTTCCAAGTACCTTCTAAACTTATGTTTATTATTACTTACCTATACATCCAGCAACTAGAATTTTCCCCAGGATTAGTACAAAGTCTGTAACTTTATCCATAACTGCAACTCTGAGAATCAGAAAAAAAGTATAATTTTGTGTTTAAATTACATTTGTCACTTGAAATTTATGAGAGTAAATAATTTATGAGCTCACTTTGATGTGTCTTCACTGCAAATTTTATTTGGCCTTTGTTAAATGCAAGAAATGAAGGTAGACCCCAGGAATGAAGTTCTGATTTATTTTCGATGAAGTAAACAGAAGATGGCATTGTGGGGCTATCAGGCACTATTAGTTATGTCAGCTTCTGTTTCAAAGCCTAAGACACCCTGAATTTCAAGGAGATTTCATTCTTTCCCCTGCTTTTGCTCACTCAGACTCTCTCAATTTGGGGAGGGGGAAGTGGTCAGAAACATGATGTTTGTGTGGAGAATTTCTTGAGCAGAAGGGATAACAAAAATCAATAAAATGCCAGTTAGTGTGAAGATGTAGATGGATGATGGAAGCAACATTCTAAGATACAAAAAGAAATAGTGTGAGAGAGAAGATTTAAATCTATCCAATTGAAAGATAATATTCATGTCTAATAAGACCACCATCAATTTAAATCACAACATGTGAAGTCTGTGATGCTCAAATTTCACCAAATTGTCTTTTGCAAATTCAACCTGATTACTTACTTTAAAACATTTCTCATCAGCAGATTGAAAGCATCTCTTGCTGACCTGCAGAAGTTTTTGCCATATATTGCAATCTGAGGAAAACAGACGTTATTATTCTGGAGTCAGTAACATACCCTAACAAGACCAACAGACAATCCAATGACAGGAAAATTAATTAATTCTCTTATCACCCAGATAGCTACTGTCATTCCTCTTTCCAGCATTTGGGTATGTGGGAGACCTGGAAACTGTTTAACCTCAACTCTGCACAGCTGTCAGGGACGCTGGTGTGCTCCAGATTCTATATGCCTATAAACTTCATGGGAATTCACACAGAGATAGGTCTTTTTCTCAAATCCCAGGATATGGCTTCTGTCTTTGAAGTGTTTTGGCTAGGGTCTGATGTGAATGGGATAAATGTTGCAGCATTCACATTAAAAATTATTCTAGGGAACCCAACACCTTTCAAAACATTGATTTACTGATTAAAAGTTTCAATATAGTATTCTCACTGGAGGTAAATTAGTGACTATTTAAAACTTCATGCCTATTTGAATCACCCTACAGACTCTGGTCATGGGGAAGACAAGCAAGTATCATAAGGTTGTAGTTACTAAATTTTAGAAGAATTATGTTTTTGGAATCCCTATTTTTAAAAAATCTCCAAATTCCCCATAGAAAATAAGTAACACATTCAGGTAGGCCTTGTCGATTCCCACACATTTCAACATAAGATTTATGAAAAGAAATAGACCATTCCCTAGAAATATGTAAATCCCAGAATTAGATTTTTTTTTCTCAGAGTGAAATATAGAACCTCTCCTTGCACTAAAAACTATGTCAAAGACACACAAAATCTTTTCAATCTAACATATTTAAAAATTTCTAAGGTAAATAATATTTTCCCTCTTTAAAAAGATATTAACAGTAATAATGAACTACAGTTAAGATATTATCTCAACTAGGATAGAATAGCTCTGAATCATGCATAGGATTCACAAATCCTTATATCAACATGGTGATAAATTCAACTGTATGATGTAAAAAGTGTTAGAGATGGAAATGTACACATGGGGTTTGGGTTTGCAAAGAAGAAATTTAGTAAATAAAGAATAATCTACTTACCATAACATAGGCATTTCTGTTAAAAAACTTTACCACTTTTTCCAAACACCAGAAACAGCATTTCAGGCAGCATTGTAGAAATTTAGAAATGTTGTTCTGGGCCTCTATGAAAGTGAAATATTAAAATCTATTAATGATTTGTAACTAAACTATGATCAAAAAAATAAAAATTTTTAAAATAGGCTTTTAATTTTTTTTAAATTTTGGTAAAATATATAGTTACTATTTTAACCATTTTAAGTGTACAATTCAATTATGTACAATACTGTACAATTCAATTCAATCCATTAAGTGCATTCATAGTGTTGTGCAACCATTATTACTATCCATTTCTAGAACTTTTCATCATCTCAAATAGAAACTCTGTACCTATTAAAAAATAACTTCTCATTCTCCCCTTCCCCAAGCTCCTGGTAACTTCTACTGTAGTTTGTATGAATTTGCCTCTTCTGGACACTTCATATAAGTGGAATGATACAATATTTATCCTTTTGTGTCTTGCTTATTTCACTTAACAAAGTTTTCAAGGCTCATCATTTCATCCCTTTTTAGAGCTGAACAACATTCCATTGCATGTATATATCACATTTTGTTTATCCTTTTATCTGTTCATGGAAATTTGGGTTGTTTCTACCTTTTAGCTACTGTGAATAATGCTAATATGAATACTTGTATGCAAGTATCTGAGTCCTTGTTTCAATTCTTTTGAGTATATATGTATAGAAGTGAAATTGCTGGATCATATGGCAACCCTATTTTTAACTTTCTGAAGAATCACCATAATGTTCTCCATAATGGCTATACCATTTTACATTCCCACCAACAATACGCAAAGGTTCCCAGTTTATCCCCATCCTACAAATACTTGTTCTTTTTCATTTTTTAAAATAGTAGCCATTCTAATGGATGTGAAGTGGTAACCTTATTACGATTTTGATTTGCATTTCCTTAATGAATAATATTGAGCATCTTTCCATGTGCTTATTCCCCACTTGTGTATCTTCTTTGGAGCAATGTATATGCCAGTCCTTTGTAGAAGGGACCAAGGTGGTGACATAAGAGGCCCCCGAACTTCCCTTCTTCCACAGATGCACCTAAAGTACAGCTACACATGGAACAATTTCCTCTGCAAAAAACCCAGAAACTAGCTGAATGACTCCTACCACATCAGGCAACTAAAAAAACAACCACAGTGAAATGGGTAGGAAAGGATGAGACAAACGTATTGTAAACCCCATTTCTGGCACAGAACCGTACTATAAGGAAGATAACCCCAACTCTCAGCCTCTTCCTGAGGAGTAAAGCATTTGGACAGTACATACAGGATTCCAACTTTTAAGGCTCTCACCTAAGGAACAGGCCCACAAAATTCCTAGCTCTGAAAGCCAGTGGAGCTTATAACCACAAGTCCCACAGCACTACAGAAAACAAAGTTAGTTCTTTACATTCTAGCACTCACTGTGGCTGTCCTCCCTTAGCACAGAGGAAGTAGAAAAAAAAATGTTCATTTTCCAGTCTTTTCCTGGAAGGGGATGGACTACATACTTTACAAACCACTGCCTGAGGTCTGGCTTATAATTTGCCCACATCTAGGTGCTAGCTGCAATCCTTCATGGAGTTGTCCAGGGGAGCTAGTGGGCACTTCTACTACTTTCTCCCTCTAGCTAACTCCAATTATATAATTAGGCCACCAACATCTCTTTGGAAGGAGATTTTACACATACCAACTGCCCTAGTTTTTGCAGCTGCTGCCCAAAGAATGGTCCGCACCTTCCCTGGCTCTGATAGCCAATGGGGGTTGCATTGAAAAGTCCCACAGGACTATAACAAACAAATAAGCAGTTTTTAAATGGTGCAGGAGCACCCTCCTCCAATCCCAGCATGGATATACACCTTGGCTCAATGCAGAAGGAATAGGCAAATATCCACTTTCCAGTTTCTCTGTGAAAGAGGCTTAACTGCATACTTGCCCACCTGCTGCCTGAGGGTCTGGCTTCTAATCAGCTTGCATATAGGTTCTGACTGTGATCCTTCTCTTTGGAGCAGTGATAGATCTTGGCACATATTCAACTATTGGGGACCATTAAGAATAATGTGACTAGGATAATCACAAATGCTTGAGAGACCTAGAAGCTTGAGCTGGGCTGATTGATGAAATTCATCTCCTGTATGAGACCAGTCTGTCAAGACTGGGAGATGTGACTGTTTTATCTAATACAACAAACCCACCATAGAGAGTCAAAAAAATGAAGAGGGGAATATGTTCCAAACAAAAAACAAGATAAATCTCCAGAAACTGATATTTCAGAAGTAAGTGGTTTACCTAATAGAGTTTGAAATAATGGCCATAAAGATGCTCATCAAGATCAGGGGAACAATGAATAAACATTGAGAATTTTAACAAAGGGACAGAAAATATAAAAAAGCATCAAACAGAATTTATAGAACCAAAGAGTACAATAACAGACTTAAAAAATTCAACAGAGGGTTTTAATAGCAGACCAGATCAAGCAGAGGAAGGGATCAACAAACTCAAAGACAGGGCAGTGGAATTCATCCAATTAGAGAAGCAAAAGGAAAAAAGCATGGAAAGAGTGATGGATTTATTGGACACCATCAGACAGACCAAAATGGAGGTCCCAGCAGGAGAAGAGAGAGAGAAAGGGGCAGAAAGTTCAATCGAAGAAATAATGGCTGAAGACTTCCCTAATCTGGAGAAACAAACAGACATTCAGATCCAGAAAGTCTAAAGAACCCCAAAAAAGGTTAATCTAAAGAGACCTACACTGAAACACATACAATTAAATTTTCAAAAGTTGAAAGGCAGTTAAAGGCAGCAGAAGAAATGTGACTTTTACCTTTTTCAGGGTAAAAAAAAAGTCACAGAAAAGTGACTTTTTCAGCAGAAATTTTGTAGGCCAGAATAGAGTGGAATGATATATTCAAAGTGATAAAAGAAAAAAAAACTGCCAAGCAAAAAACTCTATGGGACAAAGTTGTCCTTCAGAATTGAAGGATAAAGTTTTCCAGACAAATAAAAGCTGAAGAGTTCATCCTCACTAGACAGCCTTACAAGAAATGTTAAAGGGAGTTTTTAAAGCTGAAACAAAAGGATGCTAATTAGTAACATGAAAATATGTGGAGTATAAAATTCACTGGTAGGGCGCCTGGGTGGCTCAGTTGGTTAAGCGACTGCCTTCGGCTCAGGTCATGATCCTGGAGTCCCGGGATCGAGTCCCACATCGGGCTTCCTGCTCAACAGGGAGTCTGCTTCTCCCTCTGACCCTCCCCCCTCTCATGAGCTCTCTCTCTCTCTCAAATAAATAAATAAAATCTTTAAAAAAAATTCACTGGTAAAAGGTAAATATATAGTTAAATTCAGAATACTCTAAAACTAATGGTAGCAGGTAAATCACAATTCTAGTATAAAGATTAAAGTACAAAGTGTTAAAGATAACTATAACTACAATAAGTTGTTAATGGATACACAATATAAAAAGATGTAAATTGTGTCATCAAAAATGCAGCATAAATGTGGGGAAAGTGTAAAAATGTAGAGCTTTTGTACACATTTGAAATTAAGTTATCAGCTTAAAATAGATTGATATAACTAAGATATTTTATGTAAGATATAAAACAGCCAGAAAACAATTAACAAAATGGCAATACTAAATCCATAACTATCTATAATATAAATGAATTAAATTCTCCAATCAAAAGACACAGAGTGGCTGAGTGTATTAAAAAAAAAAAACTCAACTATAAGCTATCTATAAGTCTCACTTCACCTGTAAAAACACATATAGAATGAAAGTGAAGGATTGGAAAAAGGTTTTTCATGCAAATGGAAACCAAAGTAGGAAGAGTTATACTTATATCAGACAAGATAGACTTTAAGCCAAAAACTGTAACACAAAAGTCATTATACTGTGATAAAGGGGTCTATTCATCATAATAATATAAAAATTATAAATATTTATGTACCCAACATTGGAACACCTAAATATACAAAACAAATATAAACAGATATGAAGGGAGAAATATACAGTAATATAATAATAGTAGAGGATTTTAATACCCCACTTTCAACAATAGATCATTCAGACAGAAGACCAAAAAGGAAATACTGGACTTAAATTATACATTGACCTGACAGATTAGACATTTACAATACAGTCCTTCCAAACACAGTAGAATACACATTCTTCTCAAGTGCATATGGAATATTTTCCAGGATAAATCATATGCTAGATCACAAAACAGGTCTTAATAAATGTAAGAAGACTGAAATCATACCAAGCATCTTTTCCAACCACAGTGGTATGAAACTAGAAATCAATTACAGGAAGAAAACTGGAAAATTCACCAGTGTGTGGAGATAAAACAACATGCTACTGAACAACCAATGAGCCAAAGAGGAAATCAAAAAGGAAATCAAAGAGTACCTTGAGACAAAACTGGAAATACAACATGCCAACATATGGAATGCAGCAAAGTAGTTCAAAGAAGGAAGTTCATAGCAATGAACACCTATATTAAGAAAAACAAAAGATATCAATCTGACATTACATCTTAAGGAAATAGAAAAAGAAGAAAAAACTAAGCACAAAATTAGTAGAAGGAAAGATATGGCAAATCTCAGAGTGGAAATGGATGAAATAGAGAATAAGAAGACCATAGGAAACATCAGTGGAACTAATAGTTGGTTTTTTGAAATGATAAAATTAACAAACCTTTAGCTAGACTAAGGAACAAAGAAATAAATACAGAAATGAAAGAGAAGATATTACAATCAATACCGCAGAAATACAAAGGATCATAAGAGACTACTATGAACAATTGTACACAAATTAGATAACCTAGAAGAAATGGATAAATTCCTACAGACATACAACCTCCAAGACTGAATTATGATGAAATAAAAAATCTGTAAAGATCAATTACTAGTAAGGATTTTGAATCAATAATCAAAAACTTCCCAACAGGGGCACCTGGGCGGCTCAGTCATTAAGTGTCTGCCTTCAGCTCAGGTCACGGTCCCACGGTCCTGGGATCGAGCCCCGCATCGGGCTCCCTGCTCAGCGGGAAGCCTGCTTCTCCCTCTCCCACTCCCCCTGCTTGTGTTCCCTCTCTCGCTGGGTCTCTCTCTGCCAAATAAATAAAATCTTAAAAAAAACAAACAAAAAACTTCCCAACAAACAAAAGGCCACAACCAGATGGCTTTACTGGTAAATTCTATCAAACATTTAAAGAAGAATTAGTATCAATCCTTCTCAAACTCTTCTAAAAAACAGAAGAGAAACACTTCCAAATTCATTTTACAGGGCCAGAATCACCCTGATAACCAAAGCAAGAAAAGGACACTACACAAAAAGAAAATTATAGGCCAATATCCCTAATGAACATAAATGCAAAAATCCTCAACAAAATATTAGCAAACTGAATTCAGCAGTACAGTAAAAGGATCATACACCAAGATCAAGTGGATTCATCCAAGAGATGCAAGGATGGTTCAATATATGCAAATCAATAAATGTGATGTACCACATTAACAAAATGAAGGATCAAAATCGTGGTCATCTTGGTTGATGCAGAAAATTCACTTGACAAAATTCAACCTCCTTTCATCTTATAACTTAAATAACTGAAGTTATAACTTATAACTTAAAATTTATACCTATAAATTGATTAGAGAACGCCTTAACATAATAAAAGCCACATATGACAAGGCCACAACTAACATGATACTCAATGGTAAAAAGCTGAAAGCTTTTCCTCTAAAATCAGGAATAAGACAAGGATGTCCACTCTTGCCATTCTTATTCAACATAATACTAGACGTCCTAGTCAGAACATAGGCAAGAAAAAGAAATAAAAGGGATTAAAACTGTAAAAGAAGAAGTAAAATTCTTTCAGATGACATGATATTACTTATAGAAAACCCTACAGTCCACAAAAAAAAAAATCTATTAGAATAAATGAATTCAGTGAAGTTGCAGGAAAGAAAATCAATACATAAACTCAACTTCATTTCTATATACTAACAACTGACTACTGAAAAGAGAAATTAAGAAGACAATCCCATTTACAACTGCATCAAAAATAAGAAAACACCTAGAAACAAAATTAACTAAGGTGGAGAATTCCTTATGCATTGAAAACTGTAAGCCATTGATGAAATAAAGACAAATAAGTGTATATCCTATGATCCTAGGTTGGAAAAATTAATATTTTTAACTGTCCATAATATCCAAGCAATTTACAAAATCAATGCAATTCCTATCAAAAATTCCAATGGCATTTTTCACAGAAATAGAAAAAAACAGTCCTAAAATTTATTTGGAACCACAAAAGACTCTGAATAGTCAAAGCAATTGTGAAGGAAGAATAAAACTGAAGGCATTACATTCCCTGATTTCAAACTATATTACAAAGCATGGCAATCAAAATACTATAGCATTGGGAAAGAAAGAGCCACATAGATGAATGGAACAGAATAGAGAACCCAGAAATACACCCAAGTATATATGGTCAATTTTTAAAAAAGAAGTCAAGAATATAGAATGGAGAAAGGTTAGTCTCTTCAATTCAATGGTTCTGGGAAAACTGAATGTCCACATGCAAAAGAATAAAATTGGACTCTTATCTTACATCACAAAAAACAATTCAAAATGGATTAAAGATTTGAATGGAGACCTGAAACCATAAAACTCCTAGAAGAAAACATAAAGGCAAGCTCTTTGATATTGGTCTTGGCAATGATTGTTTGGATTGGATGCCAAAAGCAAGGGCAACAAAAGCAAAAATAAACAAGTGAGACTGCATCAAACTAAAAAGCTTCTGCACTGCAAAGGAAACCATCAACAAAATGAAAAGGCAATCTATGCAATGGGAGAAAATATCTGCAAACCATATATGTGATGATGAGTTAATATCCAAAATATACAAGGAACTCACAGAACTCAATAGGAAAAACACTAATAACTCAATAAAAAAAAATGGGTAAAGGACCCGACCAGACATTTTTCCAAAGAAGACACACAGATGGCCAATAAGTACATGAAATGGTGATCAACATTACTATTCATCAGAGAAATACAAATCAAAACCACAGTGAGGTAGAGGATAGGATGTCTATTATCCAAAGAGAAAAGATAAGGATGTGGAGGTGAAGATGTGGAGAAAAGGGAACTCTTGTATACTGTTGGTGGGAATGTAAATTGGTGCTTCCACTATGGAAAACAGTACGGATATTCCTCAAAAAATTAAAAATATAACTACCATATGATCCAGAAATTCCACTTCTGCATATATATCCAAAGAAAATGAAA
Source organism: Leptonychotes weddellii (assembly GCF_054177405.1). Classification (NCBI taxonomy): domain Eukaryota; kingdom Metazoa; phylum Chordata; class Mammalia; order Carnivora; family Phocidae; genus Leptonychotes; species Leptonychotes weddellii. The sequence continues at coordinate 57,103,517 of NC_138372.1, forward strand.
TCACTATCTCAAAGAGATATTTATACTCCTATGTTCACTGCAGCATCATTTACAATATCAAATGTATGAAAACGTGTCATTCAATGGATCAATGGATAAAGAAAATGTGGTATAGATACACAATGGAACATTATTCAGCTTTTAAAAAGAAGGAAATACTGCTTTTGCAACAACACAGATGAACTTGAAGGGCATGATGCTAAGAGAAATAAGCCAGATAGAGACAAATACACATGATATCACTTATATGTACAATTTTTAAAAATGTTGAACTCATAGAAAGAGCAGAATGATGGTCACTACAATCTGGGGGGTGGGAGAAATAGGGAGAGGCTGGTAAAAAGGTATAAATTTTAAGTTATAAGATGAATAAGGTCTTTCAATCCAGTGTATAACAGTGAATATAGTTGATAATACTACATTGTATAATTTAAATTTGCTTATGGAGAACTTAAGCATTCTCATAGAAGGAAGGAAGGAAGGAAAAGAGAAATATGTGAGGTAATGGACGTTTATTACCTTGAATGTGGGACTCCTTTCACAACATATGTGTATATCAAAAAACATATTGTACACTTTAAATATATTACAATTTTGTCAATTATACCTCAATAAAGCTGAAAAAATTTACATAATTTTAAAAATCCTTTGTTCATGTTGAATCAGATTGTTTATTGTTGAGTTGTGGAAGCTTTTTTTTTTTAATTTAAATTCAATTAGCCAACATACAGTACATCATTAGTTTTTGATGTAGTGTTCAGTGATTCACTAGTTGCATATAACACTAGTGCTCATCACAACACATGCCCTCCTTAATACCCATCACCCGGTTACCCCATCCCCCCACCTCTTCCCTTCTGTAACCCTCAGTGTGTTTCCCTGGAGTAAAGAGTCTCTCACGGTTTGTCTCCCTCCCTGATTTCTTCCAATTCAGTTTTCCCTCCCTTCCCCTGTGATCTTCTGCAGTATTTCTCATATTCCACCTATGAGTGAAACCATATGATAATTGTCTTTCTCTGACTGACTCACCTCACTCAGCATAATACCCTGGAGTTCTATCCATGTTGATGTAAATGGTAGGTATTCATCCTTTCTGATGGCTGAGTAATATTCCATTGTATGTATGAACCACATCTTCTTTATCAATTCATCTGTTGAAGGACAGCTCCTTCCACAGTTTGGCTATTGTGGACATTGCTGCTATGAACATTGGGGTGCAGGTACCCTTCTTTTCACTACATCTGTATCTTTGGGGTAAATACTCAGTACTGCAACTACCAGGTTGTAGGGTAGCTCTATTTTTAACTTCTTGAGGAACCTCCATACTGTTTTCCAGAGTGGCTGCTCCAACTTTTATTCCGACCAAAGTGTAAGAGGGTTCCCCTTTCTCCACATCCTTGACAACATTTGTTGTTTCCTGTCTTGTTAATTTTAGCCATTCTAACTGGTGTAAGCTGGTACCTCATTATGGTTTTGATTTGTACTTCCCTGATGACAAGTGATGTGGAGCATCTTCTCATGTATCTGCTGACCATCTGTATGTCTCCTTTGGAGAAGTGTTTGTTCATGTCTTCTGCCCATTTCTTGACTGGATTATTTGCTTTTTGGGTGTTGAGTTTGATAAGTTCTTTATAGACCTTGGATACCAGCCCTTTATCTAATGTCATTTGCAAATTTCTTCTCCCATTCTGTAGGTTGCCTTTTAGTTTTGTTGACTGTTTCCATTGCTGTGCAGAAGTTTTTTTATCTTGATGAAGTCCCAATAGTTCATTTTTGTCTTTGTTTCCCTTGCCTTTGGAGATGTGTCTAGCAAGAAGTTGTTGTGGTTGAGGCTGAAGAGATTACTGCCTGTGTTCTCCTCTAGGATACTGATGGATTCCTATCTCAAATTTAGGTCTTGCATCCATTTTGAGTTTATCTTTGTGTATGGTATAAGAGAATGGCCCAGTTTCATTCTTCTGTGTCTGTCCAATTTTCCCAATACCATTTATTGAAGAGACTGTCTTTTTTCCATTGGATATTCTTTCCTGCCTTGTCAAAGATTAGTTGACCATAGAGTTAAGGATCCATTTCTGGGCTGTCTACTCTGTTCTAATGATCTAGGTGTCGGTTTTTGTGCCAGTACCATGCTGTCTTGATGATCACAGCTTTGTAATATAGCTTGAAGTCCAGCATTCTGATGCCACCAGCTTTGATTTTCTTTTTCAAGATTGGTTTGGCTATTTGGGGTCTTTTGTGTTTCCATACAAATTTTAGGAGTGTTTGTTCCAGCTCTGTGAAAAATGTTGATGGTATTTTGATAGGGATTGCATTGAATGTGTAGATTGCTCTGGGCAGCACAGACATTTTTAACAATGTTTATTCTTCCAATCCATGAGCATGGAATGTTTTCCTAACTCTTTGTGTCTTCCTCAATTTCTTTCATAAGTGTTCTTTAGTTTTTAGAGTACAGATCCTTTACCTCTTTGGTTAGGTTTATTACTAGGTATCTTATGGGTTTTGGTGCAACTGTAAATGTAATTGATTCCTTAATTTCTCTTTCTTCAGTCACATTGTTAGTGTATAGAAATACAACTGATTTCTGTGCATTGATTTGTATCCTGACACATTGCTGAATTGCTGTATGAGTTCTTTTGGGTTTTCCACATAGAATATCATGTCATGTGTGAAGAGTGACAGTTTGACTTCTATGCCAATTCAGATACCTTTTATTTCTTTTTGTTGTCTGATTGCTGAGGCTAGGACTTCTAGTACTATGTTGAAAGCAGTGGTGATAGTGGACATCCCTGCTGTGTTCCTGACCTTAAGGGAAAAGCTCTCACTTTTCCACATTGAGAATGATATTCCTTTTGGGCTTTTCACAAAAGGCTTTTATGATATTGAGGTATGTTTCCTCTATCCCTACACTGTGAAGAGTTTTAATCAAGAAAGGATGCTATACTTTGTCAAATGCTTTTCTGCATCAAATGAGAGGATCATATGGTTTTTTTATTAATATGGTGTATCATGTTGATTGATTTGGGGATATCTAACTATCCTTGCATCCCAGGAATAAATCCCACTTGGTCATGCTGAATAATCCTTTTAATGTACTGTTGGATCCTATGGAATAGTATCTTCATGAGTATTTTGGCATCCATGTTCATCAGGGACATTGGTCTGTAATTCTCCTTTTTGATAAGGTCTTTGTCTGGTTTTGGGATCAAGGTAATGCTGGCCTCATAGAGTTTGGAAGTTTTCCTTCCATGTCTATTTTTTGAAACATCTTCAGAAGAATAGGTATTATCTCTTCTTTAAATGTTTGGTAGAATTCTCCTGGGAAGCCATTGGCCCTGGACTCTTATGTGTTGGAGATTTTTTATTAAGGCTTCAATTTCCTTGCTGGATATTGGTCTTTTCAGATTTTCTTTCTTCCTGTTTCAGCTTTGGTAGTTTATAAGTTTCCAGGAATGCATCCATTTCTTCCAGATTGCCTAATTTGTTGGCATATAGTTGCTTATAATACGTTCTTATAATTGTCTGTATTTCCTTGGTGTTGGTCGTAATCTCTCCCTTTTCATTCATGATTTTATTAATTTGGATTCTTTCTCTTTTCTTTTAGGTAAATCTGGCCAAAGGTTTATTGATCTTATTAATTCTTTCAAAGAACCAGCTTCTAGTTTCGTTAATCAGTTCTACTGTTCTTCTGGTTTCTATTTCATTGTTTTCTGCTCTAATCTTTATCATTTCCCTCTGTTTGTTTTAGGATTTATTTGCTGTTCTTTCTCCAGGTCCTTTAGGTGTAAGGTTAGCTTATGTATTTGGGATTTTTCTAATTTTTTGAGAGAGACTTGAATGACTACGTACTTACCTCTTAGGACCACCTTTGCAGTATCCCATAAGTTTTGATCCAATGTGTTTCATTTTCATTGGTTTCAGTGAATTGTTTAAGTTCTACTTTAATCTGGGTTGACCCATTCATTCTTTAGCAGTATACCCTTTAACCTCCAAGTGTTTGAGTTCCTTCCAAATTTCCTCTTGTGATTGAGTTCAAGTTTCAAAGCACTGTGGTCAGAAAATATGTAGGGAATAATCTCAATCTTTTGGTATCATTTGAGACCTGATTTGTGACCCAGTACATGATCTATTCTAGAGAAAGTTCCAAGTGCACTTGAGAAGAATGAGTATTCTGTTGTTTTAGGATGGAATGTTCTGTATATATCTGTGAAGTCCATCCGGTCTAGTGTGTCATTCAAAGCCCTTGTTTTTGTTGATCTTCTGCTTAGATGATGTGTCCATTGCTGTGAGTGTGGTGTGCAAGTCCCCTACTATTAATGTATTATTATCAATATGTTTCTTTACTTTGGTTATTAATTGGTTTATATAATTGGCTGCTCCCATGTTGGGGGCATAAATATTTACAATTGTTAAATCTTCTTCTTGGATAGACCCTTTAAGTAGATATAGTATCCCTCTTCATCTTATTACAGTCTTTGATTTAAAATCTAATTTGTCTCATATGAGGATTGCTACCCCAACCTTCTTTTAAGGACCACTAGCATGGTAAATGTCTCTCCACCCCCTCAGTTTCAGTCTGGAGGTGTCTTTAGGTCTAAAATGAGTCTCTTGTAGACAGCATATGGGTCTTGCTTTTTGATCCAATCTGATACCCTGTGTCTTTTGATTGGGGCATTTAGCCCATTTACATTCAGGGTAACTATTGAAATATATGAATTTAGTGCCATTGTATTGCCTGTAAAGTCTCTGTTTCTTTCTGGTCTATGTTACTCTTGGGGTCCCTCTTCACTTACAGGATCCCCCTTAATATTTCTTGCAGAGCTGGCTTGGTGGTCACATATTCTTTCAGTTTCTGCCTGTCCTGGAAACTCTTTATCTCTCCTTCCATTCTGAGTGATAGCCTTGCTGGAAAAAGAATTCTTGGCTGCATGTTCTTCTCATTTAGTACCCTGAATATATCATGCCAGCCCTTTTGGCTTGCCAGGTTTCTGTGGATAGGTCTGATGTTAATCTGATGTTCCTCCCTCTATAGATAAGGAACCCCTTTGTCTCTAGCTGGTCTCAGGATTCTCTCTTTTTCTCTAAAATTTGCAAGCTTCACTATTATATGTCAGGGTGTTGATCTATTTTTATTGATTTGGGGAGGGGTCCTCTCTGCCTCTTGGACATGAATGCTTGTTTCCTTCCCCAGATTAGTGAGGTTCTCAGCTATGATTTGCTCAAATATACCTTCTGCCCCCCCCTTCCCCCTTCCCTCTCAGGCACACCAATAATTCTGACATTTGTTCATGTCAGAGCATCATTAAATTCTTAAAGCCTTTCTTCATGGGTTCTGAGTTGTCTTTCTCTCTTTTCCTCTATTTACTTCCTTTCTATCAGCCTGTCTTCTAGATCCCTTGCTCTCTCTTCTGCCTCATTCACCCTAGCTGTTAGAGCATCCAATTTAGACTGCATCTCAGTTACAGCATTTTTAAGTTTGGCCTGATTAGATCTCATTTCTGCGCTTAGAGATTCTCTGCTGTCTTTTATGCTTTTTTCTAGCCCGACTATTAACTTTATAATTGCTGTGTGTTAGAAGACACTACCTCCCAAAATTGCAAAGAAAGCAAAACTTATCTATATACAAAAATTAAATTGAATAGTGAAAAAAAGAGCTAAAATGAAGCATATACCTATTAAATGTATATGTAAAAAATAAAAGTTAAAAAGCAATTTAAAAACATAAAAAAATGGAAAATTTCAGACTGAAAACCAAATTGTGAGAATAAACCTCAAACTCAATATACTATTTTCCCCTGGCGCTGAAATTTTACAGTCTTGTGGGATCGGTAACCTACTCTGCACCTGTTTTTCCAGATTATCTTCTAAGGGAGGGGATTGCTCTGCTGCTTCTCAGGTCTTTGCCTGGTTGGAGTTGCACTGCCCCTTGCCAGGGGGCTGTGCTCAGTGTAAGTTGATCCTCTGTGTGGCTTTTATTCCCTGGAGGCTTTCCGCACCTCTTTAGAGGATCAGAATAAAAATGGCCATGCCCTGATCCCCAGCCCCAGAGCTGAAAGATCGCAGTCTCCCCTCTTCAATAAACCTCTGGGACAAATAGTCTTCACTTTTGTGTGTGCCAGTCTCCACGGTCTCTTGCAGTGCGTGCCACTGTAATCCTCCTAGTGGGTGTCCAAGGGACCTGTGTCGCTGCCCTTTGTGTGCCCAGGAACTGAGAGTGATTGTGGGCTCATGTGCATACCCTGCTCCACTGTTCCCAGGGGATGCTGGGTGTCACCCTACTGTCCTTTCCAGGGCCACCACCCCAAGAGCTGTTGCTCAGTCTTGGGTGCACCCTTTTTGCCCCTTCTGGGATATGGCAAATGGCTGCATGTTCCAGTCCTTTTCAAAGTGCTCAGGCAGAGCGGTCACCCAACCAGCTCGGCTCGCAACTTATGGTGACCCGGGCTGAGAGTCCCCTCCTGGGCTCACTGCCTGTAACCAGTTTCCCCACTCCACTGCTTGGGCACTCTACCAGTTCAGACACCCCCATCTGTTCTGTGACTCCTGGGATCCTGAGACCACAATGACCCATCTAGAATTCTGCCCTTTTCATCCCCTGAGCCCCTTGTAGACAGGGATGTCTCTCACTGGAGCAGATTTCTAAGGGTTCTGATTTTGTCCTCTGGGGCTATATCACTTTCCGGTAGCTGGCTTGTGGAGGCTCCCTCCCCTCTCCGTTTATCTTCCAATATCTCCCCGCACCTCCTACCTTGCAAAAAAACAGTTGCTTTTCTACTTGTAGAGTTCCAGATATGTTTTCTTACAACTCAGGCTGAATTCATGGGTGTTCAGAATGGTTTGATAGACATCCAGCTAAATTCAAGGGATCAGGTGAAACAACATCCCCTATTCTTCTGCCCTTTTGCCGCTGTGGAAGCTCTTAGTATGTTCTGAATGTTAGTTGCTTATCAGGTAGATGACTTGCAAATATTTTTTCCTATTCTATGGGTTGCCTTTTCACTCTCTTATTAGTGTTCTTTGATGCACAGACTTTGTGTTTATGAAGTCTATTTATTCTGTTTTTTTTTTTCCTTTGTTACCTGTGCTAAGAACTCTTCATCAAATCCAACATCCATGAAGATTTCCTCCTACGCTTTCTTCTAAGAGTTTTACTTTTCGTTTAGGTTTTAAGTCTTTGATCCATTTTGAATTAATTTTTGCATATTGTGTAAGGGTCCAACTTCATTCTTTTGTAGGTAGATATCCATTTTTCTAGTAATGTTAGTTGAAAAACCTGTCCTTTCCCCATTGAATGGCCTTATATGTGAGGGTTAATTTTTGGGTCTCTATTCTATTCCAGGTCTGTGTGTCTGTCCTTATGCTAGCACCACACTGTTTTGACTACTGTAGCTTTATATTAAGTTTTAAAATCAGGTAACTGAGAATGTTCAACTTAGTTTTCTGTTTGAAAACTATTTTGGCAATTAATAATAAAATAAAGTGCAAAGTAGACTTTGTAAACTATATGTGTTATGTGTAAAGATTTATGCTGATGACACCCATATTTATATTTTAAGCCTGACTTATCGTGAGCTTCAGACTTAAAACTGCCTGACATCTCCACCATGTTGCTCAATATTAACATGCCAAAACCAGTTTTTCATCTCTTCTTTGAAATTTGCTTTTCCCAGTTTCTACATCTTAGTAAATGGCATCACACACTTTTTCTCTCTTTTTTTTTTGCCACTGCTTCTCCTCCCATCCTCTCCTGTCCCATATCCTATCTCTCAACAAGTCCTGTTGGCTTTTTCTTCCAAACATATCCCCAATCTGACCACTTCCATCCTCATTACCCTAATCCAACGTGCAGTCATCATATTTCCCTTAACTCCTTGCCCCAATCCATTCTCTTTACAGAAGTCAAGAAGTCTGAGAAAAGATGAATTCTGGAGTCTTACCTTTAAGACGGTGGTCCAAGTATTCTAGGACTAATTTAAACATTTGAATTAATGCAAGAATTAAAGATCCAAATGCTAGGGATCCTGTGTGATATCTGGGCAAAGATAAAATGAGAATCAAAGTTAAAATATCTTTACTACTAACTAAAAGGATGCTAAACAATTTTAATAGGTAAAAAGGATCTGCGGAAGGATAGGGAAGAGTTTATTACACTTTCTTATTCAGGTTCATAAAGGTCTTCTTAGAGGATTTTATATGATATACATCTATATTGCCCTTCATCTACAAAAATGATACCAAAAGCCTGTCATCATAAAATACAATGTTTGGGCTAAGCAATGGAGAGAAGTCAAGTTAATTCTTCATTTTTATTTTGGTGCCCTCCCCTACTACCTGTCTTCAGCAACCCATGGCTTTTAGAAGGATGTTGGCCTGGGTAGGGATTGTAAAACTGTGGCTATAAAACCAGACATAGCCAATGGACATCCATGAATCTTAAATCATACCTTTGACCTCATTTGTATTTTGCCACTTGAATTATATAGGCATAAGGCTGAATTATAAGCACACTAAACATAACTGGGAAGACAGATGTAGGATTCCATGTGGAACTTACCGTATGGCTCGTCCAAATGCAGTAAAAACTGGATACTGTGGGATGTCATCAGGTTTTTTCAAGGCCCAGTAATAAGAAGCAAAGGCACCAGCAAGGGCACACTGACCCAGTGCAATGACAAAGTTTATAAGCCAGAGAAAGACAAATAGATTGAACATCTGGAAGGTAGGGACATACTGATGGTATAGGCTCTTTCCACCATAGAAAGCAAAGTTACACTGAGCCCCAGGGCAAACTCTGGCAATTTCAGTTGTATTAAAAATCTGCACTCAGAAAAAAAAAATACAGATAATATAGTATGAAATGCCATTCCAAGATAACACATTCCCTGCCTTCTCTTCTTGTGTAACCCCCCAATTGCATGTCCTACTCTTTTCACATTAACTTCTGCAGTTAGTCTTTTTTTCTTTTTTTTGAACATATAGTTGTGTTTTTAAGATTTGAGAGTGAGCGAGCATGAGAGAGAGCATGATCACAGTGGGGGGGGGGGAAGGGGAGAGGGAGAAGCAGACTCCCTGCTGAGCAGGGAGCCCAACAAGGGGCTTGATCCTAGGACCCTGGAATCATGACCTGAGCCAAAGGCAGATGCTTAATCCACTGAGCCACCCAGGTGCCTCTGTGATTCCTATTTTCTATCCCATCACTTTATATTATTCCTTAATGAGCACTGTAAAGTATTTCATTTTCTATCATATGGTCACCACTCTGCACCCACTAAAATTTCACATTTATTACTGTTGTTGTTGACCTTTCCAGCTTCTTCCATGGGCTCAGGAAATAATAGTGCTTTGTCTCTATTCTGCCTATCATTTCAGTGCTCTCCTGCTAACACCTGATCCACCCTTCCCTTCTTAACAGTGGTCCCCATTAAGGTCTCTATTTCTCAATGATTTTTACAACTGCTAGGTGAAATGCAGTAGAGTTCTGTACTGAAGTAAGTAAAAGAGAGTTTCTTTGACTTACCTCTGGGTTACAGGTTGTATTTTCATGTTTACATGTCCTTTCTGGGGATATGACTTTGTATATAGGTACCCCCGATGTAGCCAAGTAACTGGGTTAACCTATTAAGGATAAACTATTCCAACTGGTAGATAGAAAGTAGATGGACGAGAAAATAATGGAAATAACTCAAAAGCCTGCAGAGAGATTAACTTCAAAAACTTCTAATCCTTTAATAATTCATACATTTTTTCAGACCTGGAATAATGTAACATGGGTCAGCTACACTGAGTGGCCCCTTAACAGTAGAATACAAAGGAATTTTCTTAGGTTATTGCCAAGAAGAAGTACCATATGTGAAGACAAAACAAAATCTACCATATGACCTATCTGGGGGAAATTCAATCAGTAGACAAAGTTTTTTAGAGCTTAGCAGAAACAACAACAACAACAACAAAACAACCAGGAAAAAAAACCCTTTAGGATGTTCCGAGTCTTCCTCGGATGGGAAGCACTGGACACAAACTCTTGGTTCTTAAACAGTAGTGTGGACCTGAGGTTTAAAGATGTCAATTACCAAAGGATACATTGCTGTCACTGCCCAGTAGGCAATACAGATGGAGAGGAAAATGAAAGTTAAAACTGGATAAATTAATGTAGTAGGGAGGTATCCAATGGCTCTGAAATAAAGCAAATAGTTGAAATTCAAAATCATTCAGAGATATAATTTCTCAATTAAATCTTTATCTGTTAAAATTAGAAATAAGCTTTAAAATGAATCCATTCTAAGAATGGTGGTAATAACCATTGACTCTTTTTGCTGATCATTCTGGCATTTTCTTAAAAAAATTAAAATTTTTAATTGGCTTTTAAATTTTACTTAAATGTTATTTATTTGTTTTTAGTAATTAGAGGCCTTCTTTTAATGTTCATATTTGATTCCTGTCAAAAGTTCCCAAAAGTTCCCCCAAGTTTCTGTATGACTCAAAGATTTGATACCCTAAACCTTCTCCTCTTTGGTTATTTCTGTATGACTCATAAAGATTTGATACATTATAATCATAGTTCTTCCTTTTGTTTAGATTCTTAGACTCTCAAAATTGGAGAGGACCTTGAGATCATCTGATCAAATGCGAGAATCCCTTCCTAATTCAGGAATCCCTTCTATGTTATCTTTTAAATATGTTCATTAGTTGGGCGCCTGGGTGGCTCAGTTGGTTAAGCGACTGCCTTCGGCTCAGGTCATGATCCTGGAGTCCCTGGATCGAGTCCCGCATCGGGCTCCCTGCTCGGCAGGGAGCCTGCTTCTGCCTCTGACCCTCCCCCCTCTCATGTGCTCTCTCTTTCTCTCTGTCTCAAATAAATAAATAAAAAAAAATCTTAAAAAAAAAAAATTTAAATATGTTCATTAGTTTCTGGTGACCATATGGAGTAATAAAAACTTACTTTTGTATGACAGTGCTTATTCTATTCTCTTAACAACCAAAATATTAAAAAGTTCTTCCTTATCAGCTAGCCTGTTACTCATATCCACTACCTTTTGGAGAAAAAATGATCACCTTTTCCATACAGCAGCCTTTCAAGGAACTCCTTATTCTTTTATACTCCAGTATAATCATTCCTTTAATATTTCCTCATAAGTCATGGTGTCTGAAATGTTCACCATCCTAGCTGCCCTGTTCCTACTTTTGAATAATCTTTTCAGCATATGACACTGGAAACCCAATACTGTTTGATATAACCACTAAGAACTATGATGGAACTATTTCCACTCCTAATGCAATGCATTGGCATATCTTAGATGCTTTTTGCATTTGTTACCTTGTCACCACACTATTTGAGCTAAGTTCTCTCCTTTCTCCAGATACTGCTATTAAGCGAAACATTGAGCATCTCTATGTTTACCCTGTATTCTCATACCAATTTATTCCAGCTCTTACTTTCCCTTAAAAAAAATTATCAACATGTCACAGTTGTATTGGCCCTTTCACACACACACACACACACAGACACACACACACACACACACGTGTAACAGTGGGGCAAGTTACAGTGAATTGTACAATATATTATTTAAGAAATAAACCCAGCAAATGAGGAGTTTTCAGTGGCTAATGACAGTGTTTCAGTTATGGGTAGGAGAGAGACTTTAACAAACTGCTTGTTAACTATTTAAACCACTGGATTCAAGTGGCACTCTTATTATAGATGACAATTTTGTTAAAATAATCCTTACAGACTATTTAAAATAATTTGGTCTTTGGTCATTAATAACTTAGTTTTTCATCATTCTAAATGGTCTGTTGGCCTTATAGTAATGCTTTTCTTGTTTCTTCCATGCATTATTCAAAAGTTTAAAGTATTATCCTCAAGTGACCTTTGGAATAGTTTAGAAACTGTAGGTATCATTATCTCCCAGCATGAATTTTAGTGTTTATTTTATAGCATTTTTTAACAAAAATGGTTCTGGGTATAAAGTGTTCTGAATTAAGAGCTGTAGATAGAAAATGTATAGTCTGGTGTTCCTAGGATCAGTTATTCTGTCTATTAGCAAATTTTGTCACTCATATAGAAATGGTAATAGCACATAATTGACTTTATAGAATTATGGTGATTTAAAGTTTTGCAAATGATCTCAACCATCTATATTAACATATGATTCAGCAGGGGAATAATACAATATATAATACAAGTTACTACTTTTACATAGCACTTTATCACTTACTTTCACACGTTATTCTAACATACATTTGGTATTCAAAAAGCGTTAATACATACGCTACACAGGTTTCAGCCTTAGTTCATCCTATGATAATTGAGGTCTGGGGATACTGAGGGATTTGTTAGCATGACCTTTCTAATAAGTGGCCAAGTCTGAACTTCAGTCTTCTTGAATGGAAAGCAGATTTGTTTAACAAGTCTTAAAGGGGAAGTCTATCTACACAATAGGCAGTGACTGATTTGAGTGACTGATATACATTATGTGAGTTTCTCCATCAGGGACTTACTTGCTCCCTTCCTTCAGCAGGGCAATGGAGATGCGGATTCGTTCCCTGAGGAAGATCAGCATGAGGATGATAAACACTTCAAGAAGGCAGAGTATTATCACTTTAAACAGGAAAAAAAAAATTAGTGTGTGATACAAATCAACCCAAAAAACAAACTTTCTCTGCAAAAATTTAGGACTGAGTTTCAGGACTTTTTCTGCCAATTCTGCCACTCCATAATTTAAGCAGTGCTACCTCTCCCAAAATGCTAATCTTAGAAATTCATTTTCAAAATCTCCAAGAAATGCTAAGAAATCTAGATTAAAACATTTAGCTAGAGTTTGAGCAACTCAATTGGTCAGGCTTCATTTTATCTGTAGAAACATTTCACACCATTTGTAGAAGTGAGAGAAGGAAGGCCTGCTGTAGGCAGCTCTATTTCAGATGTTTTCACTTTCACTTCATTGAGTAAGAGAATCATTACAGAAGAAACTCTTTGAACTGTCCACCCTGGGCATCACAGTGCCTCTTCATTAATTGACCTTGCTGACTGACAGGGCAGGCTCTTGGCTGCCACATTTTTATTTTGTGACTCTACCCATCATGGCTACCATTGATGGAATCAGGATGTAAACCCAACCCCAGTTGTCTAATAAAAGTCTCAGGATTAGAACTAAGGGAGTCTACTTCAGTTTTGAATTGAAGTTTGTGCACCTCTTGAACTTCGAGTTATATAAACTTAATGAACTATGTCACCTTTATGTGAAATAAGTGAATTTGCAAAGACAGAATAACATGTATGTGTATTAAAGAAACACAGCAGAGAGGCAATCTTGAGTTCTTTTGGCTTTCTGTTTCCTGGATCCAAGTACACCTGAAAGTCCAGCTGCTTTTCTGCTTTTCTGAGTTTGGTGAGACACTTCTATATTCTTATAAGTACCAATGCCTTGCCCCCAGCTTGTTCCAATTTTCTTTTCTTTTTGGCTACCTTCAATTAGTTTCTGTTTACTTTAAGCCAAATGGTCCTAATTACTATATTTCATCAATTCAAAGACACATCTTTAATTTAGTAGTAACTTTTCAAGAAAAGTGAAATCCTACATTAAATGTCTTTTCATTGATTATAAGATGCATCCTGACTTCATATATTAACATATCTGAAGTGAAAAGTTTGGATCTTAAAATTAAGGAAATATAGCACTGCTAATCATAGACTGAAATTGTAGAAGAAACTTAATGGAAATTTAAATTCCCACCTGCAAAAGAATCTGCTCTATTACATCCTTTGCTAGACAGTTATTCTGCTCATGTCTGAGCACTTTGAGTGATAGGACACTCATTATTTCATTTGATGTTACACCACTAAGATTCTGATGTCACAGCACGCATCAGTTAACATCTCCTAGTAGAAACCAGTAACCCAGAGATGTGAGAGGATCTTACATCTTCTTTTAGTTAAATTATGTATGTATGTATGTTGTCATGCATATTTGATTCTCTTAAAACAATACACTGAGTCCAAAATTATGGGGTATAGCCATATTAAGCTAAAATCATTATCTTCGGACAAACCTAAGAAAATGAGATATACCAAGAATCACTTTATATTCTGAAATTGCATTGATAACATTGCATGTGAAGCTTATACCTTCACAAAATTGCATATCCACAAGGATTAGAGAAATTTTATTGTCCTTTGAATTTATGTATTATATTCCTTTCTTGTGTTTAAGTAAGAGCAAACAATGGAAATCTATTTTTTGAGACCCTGTAGAGAAGCTGGTATAACTAACTTTTCAGAGGAGGAGACTGAGATAACTAATAGCAGAAATGAGATTAGAACCATCTCCTAACACAATCTGAGACTCACAAAAATGATAGTTTTTATATGTATAACTCTGCTTATTTTCAGTGTTTCCATCAATGAGTATAATTTCATATTATGCCCTTTTCTCTAATACCTAGAATTTTGTCCAAACACAGAACAAGTAATCAATTAATGTCCAATAAATGGGTTGTGAAAGTGGGGGCTCATTTGAGGAACGATTGGTACTGCTAGACTTGAAAATAAAAGCAAACTCTATATCTTCCTCAAAGGACATCATTTAACTTCTCCAGTGGCAGATTCTGATCATGTCAATAATTTTTGTGTTGAAAGCCCTTAAGAGACAGTAGTGGAATGACCACAGAACCTGTAATTAAGATCCACCTGAGAATAAAACTAGAGGTTTCAATACATAATGATGAGATTCATCATCTTTAGACATGATAGATAATTGCAAGTGGATTGCTGAGAAGGTATGGAATCACTCAAATTCAGGAAAAGTGATGAGGATACAAGTCCCAAGATGCCTGATTTTTATAATTAAAAAGAAATGGCTACAAATGAAATCATCTTTCTGCAGCATATTTGAAAAAAATTGTTATATGAAGGGAATTAATCTGCATGTGAGCTGGAAGTGGGAAGCCAAAGAACAAGGATGTGGCATTTTGATCCAGCACTGCCCAAGGAAAAGAGAAAAACAATGTGGCGGACAAAAGGAATCTGGGGGGCCGGGGGGGGGCTTCTGTGCAGGGCTAGGTCATCAAGCTTGCCAAGAGCCTTATAGAATAAAATCTCTCAAAGCAAAGCCCTTTGCTAAAAAGGCTACTCATTATTAATTTTGTTCCCCACATGCCTTGATTCCAGGAAAGCAGTGTCCTGGATGGAATAGGTCTGCATTCTGGTCCGGAAGGGTAGCCTAGTAGTATAAACAACTAAAATGGCACACTGGTTATGTAACGTGAGCCTGTCCTTGAAAGCCTGATGACTTGCGGGGAAGTGACAAAACCAAGTTTTCACATTTATGGAGATGGGACCCAAACCTGGACCCATGATGCCTCCATCAAGATACTGCTCACCTCTGAGGCTACCTCTGGGCTTCTTACCAGGCCTCCTCGAATGTGCCTTGTTTGGCTCTCTAACTTAAACAATATGAAGAATTTTTTTTAAAGCAACATGTAATTAGAGATTATTTTTAAATCTTGATTAAAGAACATGAAATGGGAGAAATATTATAATAAAACCATTTTAGGAATATAAAATTAAAGCTATCTCTGAAATCATCTTGCTTTAAAAATTCTGTTAATATTACCCTTAACTAATTCAATAATCTGAATAAACATTTCAGAATGTAAATTTATTTTATTACTCATTATTCCAATTCTTGTAATAGTTTAAAAGTGTTGTTATGAACAAAATTGGTCTTTCTTTTTTCCGTTTTTAAAACAAGTTTGAAAAATCAAACAGTTTTTTCCTTTTAAAACACCTTTCTTGATATCAAGTTAATGGCTATAAACATCCACATCCAAATCATTTTAAGGTGAAGGCAAATAGCATGACATCATTGTAAAGTATTATTTTCTTAAATTATATAATAAATTCCCCTCAATGACTTTGCCATTTACTGTAGCTATTAAGATTATAGACACATTGGGGCGCCTGGGTGGCTCAGTTGGTTAAGCGACGGCCTTCGGCTCAGGTCATGATCCTGGAGTCCCGGGATCGAGTCCCGCATCGGGCTCCCTGCTCGGCAGAGAGTCTGCTTCTCCCTCTGACCCTCCCCCCTCTCATGTGCTCTCTCTCTCTCATTCTCTCTCGCAAATAAATAAATAAAATCTTAAAAAAAAAAAAGATTATAGACACATTTACTTTAATGACATTAGTGATAAATGTATCTAACAGGTTACACCAACCCAAGATTTCCTTTAGACAAACATTCTCTTTCATTATTTAACAAAACCAGTTTTTAAAATCCACTCACTAAATGCAAACCATGTTTGTTTCAGTTGGAAGTACATGCTTATATCAGTCTGAAACCCGATGTCATATATAGTTAAGTGAGAATTTGGCCGTCCCTGAAGATTGCTATGTTCCTGGTAACAGTGCCATATTCCTTGAAAAGAAAAGAAAAACAGACTGATGTAAAATGCTATTTCCTGAAATATAAGCTATACACTTATACATATTTACATGAAATTGAACAGCATGGTCATTTCTACAAAGGCAAGATTCATATTTACATAGTAAACATTTTATATGGATCTAATATTCTAAATGTACTATATATTCAAAATAAATGTTATCAGTATTTGCCTGGCTGACTATGGTAACATCTGGCTTTATTTATTTATTTATTTATTTTTATTCTTATGTTAATCCCCATACATTACATCATTAGTTTTAGATGAAGTGTTCCATGATTCATTGTTTGTGCATAACACCCAGTGCTCCATGCAGAATGTGCCCTCCTCAATACCCACCACCAGGCTAACCAATCCTCCCACCCCCCTCCCCGCTAGAACCCTGTTTGTTTTTCAGAGTCCATCTTCTCTCATGGTTCGTCTACCCCTCCGATTTCCCCCGCTTCATTCTTCCCCTCCCGCTACCTTCTTCTTCTTCTTTTTTTTTTCTTAACATATATTGCACCATTTGTTTCAGAGGTACAGATCTGAGATTCAACAGTCTTGCACAATTCACAGCGCTTACCAGAGCACACACCCTCCCCAGTGTCTATCA